>NW_007578777.1:88875-119283 GCF_000690725.1 Stegastes partitus
ATCCAAAAGTGACAATGCCGACATCCTGGACCACATCAGCGGCTGCACACCTGTGCATGTAAATCTGTCAATTCCACACATCCCTGTGTGAAAGCAATGTGCAGCTACTGCATTGTGTGCACGTACAGCATGTGTGTCAAAGTGTGTGCGTGTCAGCGTGCATGCGTGTCCTCAGACTCACCTGGCGGCACCCCTGGAGCTGGTTGTCGTGGTAATGCAGCCTCAACTGGGGTTGCAGAGCTGTGACACCTGATGTCCCTCCTCCCTTTCACTCTCACTCTCTCTGCTGTAGTATAGGATCAGTTGCTACACCCTAGCACTGACAGAAGAGGGGGAGACAGAGAGGAGGGGTTCTTATCGAGACTGGCGGATTGTACCACCAGCCGCACTGAGACAAGGGGACGCCGGGGGGCAGAGCTGGTAGGGAGGGCCCTGATAACACTCGGGCGAACTACCTCCAAACCACCCTGCTGTCTGCGCCGAGATGGTCTCTCCCTGTTCCCGCTGCTCTGATTGGGCGACATGCTTCCTCCTTCATCAAAATGTAAAATTCCAAGACAGAGAGAGTAGTGCATCGTTTGTGTGTGTGTGTGTGTGTGTGTGTGTGTGAGAAAAAGCGAGTGTGTGTGTCTGAGAGAAAGACAGACAATGCAAGAGAAAAAAAAAATGTGTGTACCTTGTGTGTGTGTGTGTGCTTGAGAAATACTTGCCATGCAGACTAGTATGACTGTATGCATGAATATTAGAGTGTGTCTGTGTCAGTGTGTGTTTGCCTGAGCGCTCATGTAAATGTGTGTGCTTGCGCCTTTGCGTCAGGGAGACAATATACAGGATGCCATTGTCTGTGTGGGCGTGTGATAGAGGAAGAGGTAGTCGAGGGAGAGACACAAGACAAAGAGAGCGCGAGATAGGAAGACACGGTGAGTGTGTCTGTGTGTGTGCATGTGTGTGATAGAGGGAGAGAAAAAGAAAGCAGTGTGTATGGCCTGAGAGCTGTCATCATTAGTCTCTCTGCAGCGGCTGGTGTTGAGCTGCAAAAGGGCTTGTCAGTCAGTTTCTGTCACAACATGTCACTGAATGGACACACACACACACACACGTACACTTTTTCCCAGAGGGGGATCATGTCAAGATGGGGGCCAGGCTGCTCTGACAAGCTGATCCAACCCCCCATAACCTTTCACCCCAGTCCTCTGACTCCAGGATCAGTCCCCTGATTTGTCAGTTTCCCTGTATGAACTGCAAATGTTGGATAAAGAAGGGCAGGTAGAATAAGACTTAAAAACACAGAAAGGCAGCAAAAAGGGCGAGAGAGTGGCAAGAGGCAGATGGCAACCAGCGCTCACATATAGCAGTCTCCTGAGAACTAACCGCTGAAATACTGCTGACTCACTGTGCTCACAGCAGGCCCGAAAACACACACAGTTCAACCCGCACGTATAGTATGATCACGAAGATCTATTCAAAATTTAGAAATCAGTTCTTGACAATGTTAGTGCAGGAGAGAGCAAAAAAGACCCCACCACAAAATGTTTCCTTTACTGTCGTTTTTGTTCCCGTCCAATCGATCCCCAGCAGTCCGCTGCAGAGGGGAGTTTTAACCTCAAACATAAAACAGACCTTCCTTTTTTCCTGGCTTTTCTCTGTCTCTCTCCTGCTGCCGATTTAATTACCTTCTATATTTATCAGAGCTCAAGATGCTATTTTGGTTTCGAGACTCTTGTCACTGATATCGGGAGGCTACATTATTCAGAGTGAGAGCACTGGGGGCCGTCAGACACAGAACAAGAGCACTGTTGTTAACCGTATGGAGAAGGACGGAGAACGTGTCACACGTACAGTGTAACATGGCTGATGGTGTGTATGTATAATCCTGATTTTTTTCCCGGTGAAGCTGCACAAAGTGTGTCAAAAGCGCCGCTCTACGATAAGGTGTGGCCTGCCTTTCTCGTGTCTCCATTTTGTGACTGCTTCATCTCAAATCTTTGCTCCAGAGCGTCGAGATAAAGAAGAAGACTATTTCACACGGGCACACCAGCACCGATACAAACGAGTTGCCACAGACAAAAACAAAGAAGTGCATCTATCCTTGTGCACTGCATGCCCGTGCATGTGCACGCACACAAAGCGACACACACTGTGGGTATAGATCGGTGTCCTCCATATTTGGTTGTGATTTATGATTGCTCTTCAGTAGAGGCCACAGTCATCTGGGAGATGATGGCCATATTGATCTGATAAACAGTTTCATTTACTGCCAAAGCCTGCCATTCATACTCACTCACACACACACACACACACACGCACATACACACACACACACACAGCAAAGACACATAGATTCACAGCAGGAATAACCTAGCTTTCTGCTTCATCAATTCCCCACCTCCTCCACGTCTGCTTTTCTGTTTCTCTGCTCTTTCTCTTCTCCTCCCCCCAGGCCACCTCACCCTCTCCTCTGCTCTCAGCACGCTTTAACCCGTTCCTCTTCAGCCCACATTCTCGTTCTTGCGATCTACTGCTGGTCACCTGGTTCTCGACCAACATCCCCCCCGCACACACCGTGGCCTCTTTGTTTCTCTGATAAGCTCAGTGTGGCTTCAAACTAACATTATATCTCAGTTTGCCAATGTTTTCCAGAAATCTTTCGACAACCACATGCAGGAGGTGAGTTTAACATTATTGGAAGCGATTTGCCCAGTCTGACGTTGTGTCTCGTTCAGAAGACAGATTGAAGCATAGGTTTCACACCTGTCTTGCTGCCATGCTCAGATGGCACACGTACAGTGTCTGGTGGCAGCTGTAGCTATTGTCCATTCTTGCTGAGACTCTGGGAGAATGTCTTGCAGAAAAGGGCAGGAAACATCAATCAATGCTGCTAATATGAGGCTTCAGTAGTTGAAACAAATCAAAAAGGTGTGTTCATCCAACGAAACACTGTTCATACAAACACAATAAGGAGTGTTGTTTTTATAAGACTGTAACTTTGGGGGATATCCTCTTAATTTGAATAAACCAGACTGCCAAACTTCAACTAACCTGTGTTTTTGTATTTATTATACAGAAATAAAAAGACTTGACTCAATCATGGTGGACATTAAGTCTTTTTGTCTTGATCAGTACTGAGGGGAGGACGACCAATAATGTTTTTACTGTAAAGGCCACGTATGTTTGCAAAAATGTCACATTTGAAAGAGCTCTGAAAACTGTATGTATATGAAGAAGACACGAGTGTTTGCAAAACGTATCAGCAATGTCCAGCTGCTCTCTGGGTGTGGTCTGAAACCATTTCCCCCAAACCAACACTGAAAACTTTTGGATGGAATATTTATGCCTAGTGTCACAGCAACTGGCCACATGTGTGGAGGTGTGAACGTTTCTTTCTTTACACAAGTATTTTGCGACTAGATAATTCACATTAATCAACAATTCTGTAAACGTTTAACCATCCAGCTAATTGGCTTCATTTGTTTGGAGGAGCATTTGTGAAAAAAAAAAGTGCGCTGTTGTCTCAATTTTTTGCGATCATCAAGTTGTACTGTCTCTGTGATGTCTGCCTTTGGAGTGAACAGCGATAAAGACTACTACCTATGAAATGGTTACACAACAAATCATCTTTTCATGCACAACACAGTTGAAGATGTTTGTCTTTTACTGCACTTGCAGCATGCAGCTGCTATTAGTAACCGATGTTACTAAAGCATTGCAAAACAGTGAATTATGCATATTTCATGTATTAAATACTACACATTCAGTCAGTGTTGTCAACTGCAGCAATGTTACTTTGAACTGTAGCCCATCATGGAATGAAATAAAGACTGGTTCGTTATGTTTTGACTTAATTTTTTTAATACTGATGTCAGGAATTAATCCGACTTGAGAAGGACAAATGTTTTCCAGAGTTTCACTGCTGTTTAATTGGTGTGATGGGTCAAACTGCTTTAATTAGCCCTTCTGCTAACTCTCAAATTAGTAAGAGTTTCAGTGTCTGATGCCAGTCTAAATGTTCATGCAAAGGTCTTTTACACTCTGCAAAGTATACAACTGCGGCATTAAGCTTTGTATAGTTGTGCCTCTGTGGAATGAAAATGGGAAAAGGTAAACATATACTGAATATCAATCGTCAAAATTGGTTGGACCACTTCACATGCATCTTTCTGTCTTTCTGTGTGCCTGCATCATTTGTCAGTAAACAGATAACGCCAGAGGAGTGGAATTGGGGAAAAACACACACAAGTGAGCGCACAACATATTCTCACACACACACACACACACACACACACACACACACACACACACACACACACACACACTAGAAGGCTTTCAGTTTCTAAATCAATCCCACATCCGTAGCTAATGCAGTGCTGGGCCCTCTTCAGGAAGCATTAGGCCTATTAGTCAAAGTGCGTACGCATTCCTGTATGTGTGTGTGTGTGTGTGTGTGCGCGCGCGTGAATGTGTGTGTCTGAGTGTGTGTAGAAGCCGCACACTCAGCAGTAGCCGATCTCAGTGGATCCTGTGGGGTCAGCAGGTGCAACAGGGAATGAGGGACCATCTCATTGTGTATGTGTGTGTGCTCGTTCCCTCCCCTCGATATCCTCTGGGCTCTTTATCGCTCTAAAATTATCCTCCATTTACTGGAAGACACTGGACAGACTGAGAGGGAAAGAGAAATATGGACACTCTAGTTTGAATGTCTTCCTGGATCACTTATGGGAGCAGAACGAAGAGACAAACAGACTTCTTGCTTCGTCAAACAAGCTAATTTAATAAGTGCAGATAAGTTAAGAAGTCAGATAGCTAGAAAGAGTTGTGATGCCTCAGCAAAACAGATGAGACCTTTAAGCGTTGTAAAACTACACAAAACATCTGGGATGTTCATGTGACATACAGCTGGACTTCTAGTTCAGTGACAAATCACGTAGCCACAGTAGCTACACTGTAGGCTGCTCTGTTTCAGCTACGTTTACTGTACCACGTGGAGACAGAAGGAACTGTGATTGGTTGCCTTGGTCTGCCTGTGGTCACTCTGCTAAGGTTCTAATGGCAGTGGGATTTTTTTGGATTGATTGATTTTTTTCAGATGTCCAAAAACCACACCGGTATGCCTGCATGTACAGTGAAGCCGTTTTTCATCACTGTACAGTAATTATGACTTCTGAGTACAAAATTTCATGTTTGTGTTTTTGTTCTACCACTGCAACTCAGCAAGGACACACAATGAGGGAATAATGCAGTAAAACACACCATTAATATGGAAGATACCCCAAAAACTTGGGTAATTAAGAATGCATTTCCTGCACAGGATGAGGACAGTGGATTTTGTCTCCTGTCTGTTCCACTGGAATGGCTTTAGGATGGGATTGCTTCGCAGGAAGCATTACACTGAGCAAAAATTGGCACAGCGTACTTATAGGCATTTAAGTAAAGTTTAAAGATAGTCTTGACAAAATTTGAACTGAATTTGAATTGGATAAACACTCAGCAGTGACACATTGAAAAAAAAGAGCTATCCCCAGTGAATGAAAGAAAGTAAATGCAGCTATGGCACGGTTGTAGTCTTATGTTTAGGAATGACGCTCAGAGTTATCTCGATGGAATTCCAGTTACGCAGATTTGTACATAGGCCAGTGTCAATTTACATCACAAAGTAATGTGATGTAATGTGATTAAAGCAGAATATGGCCTGATTACATATAATATATCTGCCTTGCATTGGTGCTATCAATGGGTGCAGTCTAACAATATTCCAACTATAAATCTAGTTTAGGTTGTTTAACTCCTCATACAACACAAATTATACTGGCTAGCAGGTACATATGACTCTCACTGGCCTTGTATTTTGGGGTGAAGGTATCCAAATTCAGAAAGAAAAAAATAAAATTCTCTTTCTAGTGGTGTCTAGCCATAAAAGTAGCTTTTTCTAAGGCCTTTCTGATTCCTGGAAGTATCCCAATATAATTAAGGTGAACCACGTTTCAGCTGTGGCGCTCCAACCTTTTGAAAAATTAAAAAAATAAACCTTCCCATTATTCTGGATAATCCACAAACATCACTGGAAACTGTTTTCTATAGAACATCTTCTTTTGAAGAAAGTAGCTCTGCTGAAAATTGTTCAGTGAGATTATTGGATTATCCCATGTATGTGGGACACTGCTCGTGAAAAACATGTGGCTGTTACATTTTTTTTAAACGTTTTTAACATGTTCTATGCCATGAAGTCCATGAATAGATTTCTGTAACAGCACTGGAGGTGATGCCAGAAATCTAAAAACCTCAGCAGACAAAACCTGTACGAAAATCAAATAGCAGTCAGTCAATGTCATCTGCCTCGGATTTAAAATCACAGCAAAGTCTGTCAGTAAAATCCACATTGCAATCTGTGTCACTAAAATCTCATGATGGTCTCAAGATTGTTCTGAGACAAACCACCACCCAGACACATTCTCAGAGAATCCTTACTGTTTTTAACTACAAGAAATCTATTCAAGGAGCTGGTATTAGCCTCCTCATCCTAAACTAAACTGAAGGGTGCATCTCTCCTTTCATCTTATATTCGGGGCTCCATTTTCCTTTTGTCTCCCTCCATCACCTGGCCTCATAACCCCACCTCCTCACAACATTTACCCCTGAGGATGTTCAAGTCCTGAGGTCAATCAAGTCTCAGCAAATCAATATCATTCATTCATGTGCTTGCAGTTCATGCAGGATCATGTAAACGAGCACGCACAGAAATTGCAGCACCTATATAGTTACAACGAATGACCCACAAGACCAATATTTGTTGTGCCATTATTCCCAAATAAAGTCAAGTTGCATGGAATTATCTTTGCACTCTCATGATGGGCGCAAGAGAAGGCTCATATAAACACTAGCCCTGACTAAAGCCAGCAGTAAGTACTCAAATCAGTCAGACAGCACCAGTTAATAGACCTGTAGAGATGCTGCGGATAGAAATGAGGGTAGAGGATGGAGAGAGTCAGTGGAAAAGTGAGAGGGAGGAGAGGAAGGAGGAAACTCGCGGAGAAAGCGAGACAGTGAGACTGGCCATTATAAATCATATCCGCTGTTGGCGCCGGCCATGTATCCTAGCAACCAGACAGACCCTCCGCCTTTCTTCCATCCCCTTTTCTATCTTCTGCTAACAGCCTGGTCACTCATATTACCCATACTGCACCGGGCTATGCCCCAAGAACTCACGACAGAGTTTGGTGTGTGCTTACGGCTTCCTGACTGATCTCTGGAGGGTTTGTATTAAACTCTGTTAAACTAGGAGCTGACCACAGAACAGGGCACTACGAACAGGTCTCTCTCACCCATACACAGACAATACAACATACCAGTGCCATCCCTCTGTCGTTTTCATGATGTTATTCATTCAAATCTAAATGAAATAAATGTAGCCAAATTACACCCAAAAAGCACATTTAGCGAGTCACAACGTCACGCAAATGGATGAGTCAGACATTTTCTGTGTCATGCCGAACCTTCATGAGGAATCATACGTGGTGCATAAAGCTATAAAAACCACAAAGCATATACGATTTAAATTTGGCCACTATCCCCTTTCAGATAGTCTTCTTGTGCAGTTATACGCCGCTCCCAGCATTCAAGACACATTTGAAATGCAAGCGTTTTGTAAAGGACATTAAACCTAAGCATGCAGTGATTTTCTACCACTGTGTCAAAACAGCAACCCTTCAACTCAAATTCATTTTGGGAAGGAAGTCTCAGGACACCATATCGGGCACGAATCAGTAAAATGGCATGTACTAAACGTCAGGCCAGTTGCACCAAATGTTCTTTTTCAGGCGCATCTTTACGTTACAGTAGACCATAGCATTGACAGTCTGACCCTGCGGGATGAATTCACAGTGAACAAGCCCACAAATGTTGAACAAAGCAATAAGTTATGCTCTTCGTTGGTTGCTGACTTAACTTATTCTTAGAGGCTACGGGCTGAAGACTGCTGCTTGTTTCTTGGGTTGACACCAGTGATGATCCTCGACATGGAAGCTGGGACAATTTGACAAAAACACAAGGCAAATTTGAAGTCAGTGGTGAAATCGCAAATGTGCACCTGCAAGACTTGCAAGGAGTGTTCCAAACATGGCAGGAGAGCTGGGAAGAGTGTGGCGCTGCACAAGAAGACGACTTTGAAGGCCAAATTTAAATTAAGTATGATTTTTATTTATTTTTTTACAGGCATAGTCTAGGTACATTTTATAAGCACCACATGCTGCTAGCCTCATCATGTCATCATGAACTTGGGTTCTGCACATACCCACTGGTGTTTTCACTTTGTCCTGTATAGGCTGACGTTGGGTGTAGCTATGCTGAAAATTCAGACACATGTGAAAACACCTGTGTAATGTAACATGAGTGTATAAGATCAACATACAGAAATCAAAGCGCTTTCTCTGAAACATGCAATATATTTCAAGTTTGATTAAAATTTATAATAATAAAAAACGGTTCTCATTCTTACATTCTTCTCATTATCGTAAATGGATCAGCTGAGCTTTCACCCTCTCGCACGTCTTAATTCCACTGCTGCTGCTACACACTAACTATATCCAATACATGCTAGTGTGTTGTTAGCTTAGCATACAAGAAAGTCATTGGCTTTCTTCCACTGAAGAGATTTCAGCATGTCTGCTTTTGCTGCTTAGGTTCCAGGTTCCTGGCCTTGTGCCTGCTGGTTCACCGTCAACACTGTTGCTACTTAATTGGACGTCGTTGAGCCATTTTGTTATTGGTATTAGTATCACCAGTACGTTTCTGACAAGTCAAAATGTCAGATTCAAAAAGGGCCTTTGAGCTGCACCATTTTGAAATGACTGGATAAATCATAAATAAAGCTTTGTTCAAACCGGAAATTAGCCATAGTTGCGGAGATGCTTGACTCTAAAATGTCCCTGCAGTTAAACATATTAAGATGTACGTTTACATGCTATGTATTTAAATATATTGTAGCCATTTTGTGCATTGCAGTGAGACAATAATACACATTGCATTTTATATATTAGGTCTGTATTTTATTTTATTTTTTTATTTAGTCTAAATTTATATTTTCTTTAGTGTGTCATTTCCTGCAGCTACAAATTGTTGTGTTTCCATCAGTTCAGAATAAACCCTTCATATCTACATGTGGGTCGCAAATAATTGTTTTCTCAATCAGTAGCTTAGCTGTCAGAGAATGGTGCAAAATGTTATCAATTTTCCAAATTCAAAAATGATATCCTCAAATGTGTTGTTTTGTCCACAACCCACAGATCTTCAGGCTATTGTTATAGAGGAGCAACGAAGCCAAAAAATATTACATTTTGAGAAGCTGGAATCAGAGAATTTGTACTTTTTTTCCTGAAAAATGACTCAAACCTATGAATTAAGTAGCAGAACAGTTGGCGATTCATTTAATAGTTGATTAATCAATTAATTAGTGCAGCTCTAATCCACATAGGGAGCAGACAGTCCATCATCTAACACACTGGTCCTTTAAAACCGGATAACAACCCAAAACTGCAGTGTGATCATTTTCAAATTGTGCCAGAATTTATGCATGCAGGCCCACTACATGATGCATGCCACACGTGCTGACGCTACAGTACACACCTCCAGTCACAATCAATTAGATTACACAGGCAATCAGATATTTAGACCAAACTGTAGTGGCTTTGGTTGTTTTGTAAAAAAATTTGTGATCGTTGCAGGACTGATGAGACTGAACAGACTCTTTGTTTAAGTCATTTTGCTGCCAGACCACGGGTTACTGATTTTTATCCTCAGATTTAACAAGAGGAAGAGGACCTCTAGGTAGCATGAGTAGCATTTAGTAGTGAGACTAAATGAGCAGGCTGACTCTATGCTGCAGCTTTGTGCTGTCTCCTCACTAAAAGCTTCACCCAGTTACTGGTCTCCAGACAGCTACAGTCTTATACTACCTCTGCTCCTCCACGGGCTTGGCTACAGCCTCATTGTCTACTCGCTTATGAAATTTTGAGTACTCAGCAGAGTGAACGGACAGTAACACACACAGAGTATGAATGTGTGCATCTATGGAAGCAAAGGAAATGAAGCACTCAGGAACCACTCAGTCAAGCCATAGTCTGAGAGCTACCAGAAGTGGGTGGTATGAGAGGAAAATTGTGTTTGAGGAATGAAGGACAAAGTAGCCAGAGAGTGTGTGTCTATCTGTGTGTGTGTGTTTATACGAGTAGAACACAACTACGCCACCTTGTGGACCAAAACTGGGTTCCGAACAGAACATGGCTCTCCTCAAACTGCCCTTTATCTGCGTAAGATTAAATCACAAGTCTTTTTCTGACAAAGACTGACTGTTTTGTAAATCATCGCTCTGTCTGAAAAAAATGGTTGCCACTTTGTTAGGTACACCTTCAAAATCTGATTCAACCCGACACAAATGTTCTGCTATCCTTTTTACTGATGTTATCAAAAAGGTGATCGTTGGCAGCTCACATGATAAAGTGTGCGCACATTGTACTGAGGCTAAGTCCTTACAGCAGCAGCTTCGGTTCGATTTTAACCCACGTCGTCCCCCTTTTCTCCCTCCTCAGCTGGCCCTGTATTCAGAAACAATCTCTGCTTACTCATAGAGGGGTGGTGGTGCTGGTACTGACTGCATTACATTTACGTGTTCCTAACGTACATAAAGGGGGAAAGCATTAATAGCACTTTAAATGTACTGCAGTCATCTAGACCATCACCACTCATGAGCACCAAGTCAAGTTGTCTCCTTTTTGACAACATCAGTGAAAACTGGAAACACAAAAGCTTAATAAAAGTAGAATTTGTGGCAAAGCTGTTGTATTGAACTGCTTTAGCTTCCACAAGTGTTCCTAATAAAGTGACCGACGAGTGTCTGCAAAGAATTAGAACCCTTTTGGTGGAATAAGGACATGAGTAAAGCCTGTAGAATTCTGACTTTTTCTGACATACAGAACACAGAGTATGTAATGCACAGTACGTTGTCTGTGGACTAATATAAGCCACATACCATCCTGCTGAATTGACGAGGCGACTCCCAGCTCCTGAAGGCTTTAAAAGACACAAATAACTCTTACATGTGTAGTCAGCACACACTGACTACAGAATAATTTCTTGAAGGATACTCTGTGCTTTTCAAGGATAACACGTCTATACATCTATAAGATAAACCCCTTTTAAGATTTAATGAGATTCACAGCAAGAGTAGAAGTTTAAAAAAAAAAAAAAAAAAAAAGGAAAAACTAAGGACAGCAAAGGTGCTATTCCTATAGCAACATGATCATACTCTACACTCAAATCCCTGAGGATAATGAAGTAAATTAACTTTTTCTTTAATCTCTGCCTTATCTTAAATTATAGGAGGAAAAAAGATAAGAAAAGGTTTAATCTCTAAGTGAGCAATTGTGTTTTTTCCTGCCTATTATTAGCCCTTTACTTTATATTAGTTTGAGGAATTTTCTGTCTTGGTTTGTCATTGCACATGACCCACAAAACACGGACAGATTTATGTTTCAAGAACACATAACAGCTCCTTGTTGGGAAGGTGCCAGTTAGTGGATGTCATTCTATGTAACCCTTTGAAACTCATGGGATTACTGTTACCTCAGTAGCAATTATACAGATGAGTCTGTGTCATTTTAGCGGCAGTGTTGCTCCACCATCTCACTTTTGTGTGTCAGAGTTTACTTATTTGTTACTGGAGAAGCCAGAACTAACTGCAGTAAAAACATTTTGGCTGAGTTTTGAGAATTTCACATGTTTTCATCCATCCATAATCTATACACCACTTAATCCTCATTGGGGTCGCGGGGGGCTGGAGCCTATCCCAGCTGACTCAGGGCGAAGGCAGGGGACACCCTGGACAGGTCACCAGTCTATCACAGGGCTACACTTAGAGACAGACAACCAAGCACACTCACATTCACACCTACGGACGATTTAGAATCACCAATTGACCTCAACATGTTTTTGGACTGTGTGGGAGGAAGCCAGAGAACCCGGAGAGAACCCACGCTGCACGGGGAGAACATGCAAACTCCACACAGATAGATGTGTTCTCATCAGGACGCGGGATGTGCCCTCACAAACCGGCGACCTTCTTTCTGCGAGGCAACGGTGCTAACCACCGAGCCACCTTGCAGCCCCTCATATGTTTTCAGAACTGGGAATTTTTGTAATTTCACCCTCACAAAACGTCTCATCTGGGAAGCCTTTTCAGAGTTCAGTATCTCCAGAAATATAACTTCTAGAGTCATTATATTTAGTGAGGACACAGGCATAATTGTTTTAAGGAGATCCACAGGATTGAGTGGCTCCGGCAGAGGCCAGGCTTTTAGTTGTTGGGGAAGAAAAATCAAAAAAGCTTTTAAGACCAACAGACAAGTGGCATGGCTTTTGATAATCAACCTTCTTGAAACAAATCAAATGTGTGCCATGATATTTATTGGGATGTGTATTGAATTATCAACACTCTCTCTGCTCAGTGTTCATTTCACTTACACTGTACATATAGTAACATTTGGGAAGGCAAAATAGGCATGATACGTTGGTAAAGTTTTACATGAGGAAAAGATGGAAGCAACTTTTAACCCCTACACACACCAGTTTTGTGGTCAGACAAATGAGTCCTTGTCACCATTTTGGAAAAATGGAACCTTGGCTTACAGTGCTTTCCACACATCACATTCTACTGTTGTTAAAGGCCTCAAAAGTTAGTAAAATGTTAACAAAGGATAGCATTTTTAGTAGGAAATATCTACACATCCATACATATATACTAAGAGAAGAATTCAGGGGTCTCAATACTAGACTTGTTTGAAAATGTGACATTTCTTTCAATTTTCTAGAGCCAGTAATTCAATCATTTGATCCTTTCATCAGTGTCCGCACCAAATGTCCCAGCTATGGGAGGTATATTTCTGGAGATACTGAATCCTTACAATGGCTTCTCGGTTTAGACGTTTTTTAGAAACTAAATTACAAAAATTCTGTCTGAAGGCATATGATGTTCTCAAAATTCAGCAAAAAACATTTTACAGAACCTAATACGTATAAACAGAATAGGCAAACGGTGCAAAAAATATGCTCCTGTATTGTCTGATTTTACACAGGCCTACACAAATATAACACGATAATATAATTTGAGAATAATACTTTTTAATGTCTCTTTTCACTGCAGCTTAATCAAAAGTAGTATTACAGTTGAAGACAACTTCCAACGCTCGATTAATGAAAAATAATATTTTAACCCTCCTGTTATCTTTGGGGTCAATATGACCCCATTCAATGTCTAAAGTCTCTAAAAAAGGGGAAAAAAAGTTTAATTAAAAGGCCAACTAAAAAAAAAACGAAGGAAAAATTTTAAATAAAAAAAATTCCCGGAAGGTTAAAATGCCGGAAGCAAAATGAAACCAAAGAAAAAAAAAGGCCAGAAAATTGAAAGGAAAAAGAAGGGTAAAAAAAAAAAAAAAAAAAAGGGAAAATACAGTATTTCACAATGCACCATTATGCTTATCAATCCAAGTTAGCCGGTGGGTGTATCAATAGCATTAACTCAGGTTAAGTATAAGCAAAAATTCTTAGGCGAAAACTAGATTTATGGGAGAAATGTGCATCCACCTAAAATTGTGTGAATTCAGTTCAGCTTGTGAAGCAGCGTGTGATTGGCTGAGTGATGCTAATTGACGTGCTAACATAGCTAAACGAAACTTCGCTTCTATTTACACATACTCTTCCAGTGTTACTTATCTAGCTATTGCTCCTTTGATTCTAAAAACGTTTATTTTAATGTTTTGAGGGTCACCACCACGTGTAACGGTACATTACCTCTGTTTTTAGCTGTGTAACGGCAGCCCGCTGACAGCGGTGACGCTCAGTCCATCTTTACTGGGAGGGTCAGACCGCGCTGCTGCCTTCAAGCACAGTCGGAAAAACGAGTCGCTGCACTGACAACCCTCCAACTCCACAATTAGTCATGCAATTAGCAGAGCGCTAAACATCCAGGAGGCTTTTTTAGAAATCCTGTTTGTCACATTTTAGGTTGCTTACTCATATAGTTGGTGTGTATTCTTGTAGTATTCTTGTAGTTTTCACATTTTTCCAACATGTACCTGAACGCATCATAACTAATTCTGTACTTTTTTTTTTGACAAAGTTGCAGCTCACGAGACCGTCACAGTCTGCAATGAGAAGGATGGCGGAGGAGATCCCTCCTGTCAGGGAGCAGAGGTGAGCTCTGTCTTCACTTTTTGTCCACCTTTTACTGTCACACTGGGCTTTACAGCAACTAAGTCTGCCTGCTGTGTTTCCCCACAACGTGATTTTTGTCGGTTTTAGACAACGACAGCGTTTCTTTGAACTAGCACTGACCCCCCTTCAGTGGGAGCTTTCACCGACGCACCAAACTACATTAAAACAATCTCTTTTTAATATGTCGTCGGTTTTTGCCAAGTAACCTAATGTCGCCGAATACGAGTGCTGATCTAACAGTGTTTTCCCGTTAATTCGGCCTGCTAAGTGACCCTCTATACAGAACTTTACTATGTAAAAACTTTATTTAACTTTGTAAAGCCGTTGTGTTCCCAACACTGAATTTATTTGTCTATATGTTTATCGTGGGTTTTTGGTGTGCCGAATTTAACAGGGTATTTTTTAAAAAAAATCCTAAATTCAACATTTAAAAGCCAAATGTGTATGTTGAAAAGCTAGTAAACATTAAATAGGCAGATTTTATTCATGACATGGAACATGATGGTCCCAAAACACAGAGAACAGTGTTTGGGCTTTTTTTTTTCTTCTCTGTGTTGTTTGCATGTTGTTATCAAGTTCTTTTCTCGAAAGAAGACAGCAGCATACCAGCAGCACTGATAACAGAAATGCCATATGTTCAAAGGTCAATTTATAGTTTGGTTTGCATCTACGTTGTGTGTGTTGTCTGCCTGCATGGGTGCATGTTTTCTGTCTGAATCCCAGCTCCTGGATATTAAGTTGGCTTCCCTCTTGGTGTCCCACTTCTCCTTCTCACCTGAAAGATGCAGAAGAAAAAATGCTTAAGAGTAAGTGTGCCTTAAAGAGCTGTTAAACCACATTTACTGAATTTTACTCAGTAGTTACAGCCTTGCATAAAGATAGTCCAAAACACCAGATCTGGTTATTGAAAAAAAAAAGAAAGAAAGAAATTGGTCTGATGCATCTGGTTGGGGTGACTTCCATTTCCCCTACTTTGTCTCCCTCATTTCTCCATCCCCTTATCTCTCCTCTGTGCTGCAGCTGTGAAGCGGCCGTTCTCCAGACAGCACGTCCGGATATCCAGCGGGAACTATTTGTGGACGTTAGCCTTTTCTACTCAGCCACAGCCATGCTCCCCGTACCTCCAACAGTCCAGTTCCCAGCCCAGAACTCCTCTGGTTCTGCTGCATGGCTTCGGCGGCGGGGTCGGCCTTTGGGCCCAGAACCTGGACTCACTCTCTAGCAGCAGCCCGGTCTACGCTGCAGACCTGCTGGGCTTCGGCAGGAGCAGCCGCCCCCAGTTCAGCGCAGACCCCAAGCTGGCCGAGGAGCAGTTTACGACGGCCCTGGAAGAGTGGAGGGAGAAGGTTGGACTGGAGGAGATGGTGCTGCTGGGACACAACCTTGGAGGATACCTGTCTGCGGCCTACACGCTCAAATACCCACACAGGTGCTTTGGTGTGTTTGGGCGTCTGATAGGATGCAGGGTTCATATGCAAAGAAATCTTCATGTTAACTTTGTTTAATAGAGAAGAGTGGCCAGTTTTAGAGTCATTAACCAAAAATTTAGGGTTTATTTGTTGATGCCCGTCTGAAGTAAGGAAGTAAAATAATGCAAAAATATAACGTGTTGCTCAGCTGCAGGAAGCATAAAGAATAACAGATGTGGGTCAAGGGCGATAGAGTTTGAATCTGCAACAATTCTTTTATTATTGAAACAGGTGATCACAGTATCAAATGTGATGATTTACTGATCTTATGGTCATACGAGGTGTGTCAGAAAAGTTCCAGGACTGGTGTCACAAAAGATATACTTTAAATCCAAACCACAAGTTTTTCCCTTCAAAGTAATCCCCCTGGAGTCTGACACACTTTCCCAGCCTTCTCTGCCACGCCGCCATGCACTCCTGGAAGGATTCTTCCAGGATCCTTCGCAGCTCCATCGTCACAGCCATTTTGATGTCGTCCACGTCTTCGAAACGGGTCCCCTTGATGACCCCCTTGAGTTTGGGGAAGAGGAAAAAAATCCCACGGAGCCAGGTGGGGTGAGTAGGGAAGTTGCTCCAGCACGGTGATGTTCAGCCAGGAACTGTCGGATGCTCAGGGCATTGTGAGCAGGAACGTTGTCATGGTGAAGCAGCCACGACTTGTCCTGCCACAACTCTCGCCTCTTCTTGCGCACTGAATGAAGCAAACGCTGCAGGATCTCTTTGTAGAGGTGCTGGTTGATCGTCTGAAGGGGAAAACTCGTAGTTTGGGTTTGAAATATATCTTTTGTGACACCAGTCCTGGAACTTTTCTGACACACCTCGTATATGGTAACAAATCAAAGATATCTTGGAGTGACAATCTATTAGATCCATTATTTTGATGTGTCACCTTTTGCTGGGGATTTTTGACTACTTATTGATGCTTTATAGACAAAACAATTAACTAATACATTTGAAAAAAATAACTGTCAGATAATGAAAATAACCACTAGTTTCATTTTAGTCGAAATTAACAGTCAGGATTTACAGAAAGTTAGATCCTTCAAAGTTTTAGAGACTATATACAGCATCTACTGTATATTCTGTCAGGAGTTTGTAGGGTTTTGTGTTGTTTACGTAGCTGCCACTTGTAAACTTAGTCCTTCTGTTATTTAAGAGTCTGTGAAAGAGTTGCGTTCACTATTTTGTCAGGCTTCGTCTGCTAATGAACAATCTGCCCGATAAGCAACAAGCCCGTGAAAAAGTGCCTTTATATGTATTTGACATGTTACTGTGTACACTTATCAAATAACTGTATGTATGTGTGTGGTGTGTACTTGTGTGCAGGGTAAAACATCTGCTGCTGGTGGAGCCATGGGGATTCCCGGCACGTCCAGAGAATCCCAACCACAACTCCATCCCGGTGTGGATCAGAGCCATGGGGGCCATCATGAGCCCCTTCAACCCTCTGGCTGGACTCAGACTGGCTGGGCCTCTAGGTCAGCACACACACACAACCACACACTTAGACGTCACACATTCAGTATACAAATTCCAATGTTTGGGTCGGTGGAGATGATGTTGAACTTCAAAGTTATGTATAATTAGCAGCACTGCTCTGGGTTACGTAGTGTGAAAAGAACAAAATAAAGAGGAAGCCTTCAGTAAAAGTATCTAAACCTCCTCATGACACTGCCATTCTTAGATTGTTTTTATAAAATATGTTTTCACTCTCAAAATGAATTCCTGTGAAACCTGCATCTGAACACAAAAAAAGATGTTGCTAGTTGTCTTGCTGCTGCTCCTTCTCAAACACTTGAACCTGAGCATGCTGGGATTTGAAAATGTGGGAACATTTCCGATCACTACCACTGTCCACCTACCTCGTACATTTAGACAGGCGTACAGACAGGGAATTCTTAATGCCTGGCTTAGAGTTTTATGCCAATTTCCCCTCGTATTACCCCTCTGGACAAATGCAGGAGAAATTCGTCTGATCCAATCTTATCTACAATCTTAGCCAATAGTAAAATCTGGATGGTTACAATTAGCACTTGAGCGCCAGGAGCAGCGGACACTGTTGTCAAACAGCATCGTAGCCCCTGAGGCTTATGTTAGCCACAGATATTGAAAAAGGGAGTTAATCTCCCCTCAATTCATCACTGAAGGAAAGACAAAATGTCTTGACCACATCTTCCCATCCAATTTCTCATTCAGACTCATTTAGCCTTCCGCCTTGTTTTTTTTTTCTTTCTCACAAACTATTACCAAGTTGTTGCTCCATAGCCTCCATTTTGTTTCCGTCTGCTTCCTCATACAATCACTTGAGATGGTGCTCTGCTCCCTGACTGCTCCCTCTGGCACAATAATCTTGATATCTTGAAGTGTGTGAATGCATCAATATTTTCCAATCCTGTAGTGTGTGCATGCGTGAGATTAAAGAGAAGAACATCTGTACAATTTCTCCTCGTGTGTCTCAGAAGCTTCAGTAGAACATAACTGGACAGTAGCTTTGTACAGAGGCTCAAAGGGATACCATAACCTGGATGACAGACTCTACACAAGCACTTTCTCTTTATGTGTCTGATGCAACCCAATTTTAGAATCTGTTGGGATTTTAAAACTCCTATAGTGTGAGCCCAGCGTGAATCACTATAAGGCAACCACTTGCTTTAAAATGTCAATGCAACAAGGATTGGGGTATCTACTTCTGAAGAGTCCTGGCCTTCCTGTGTCCACTCTTATCTTGCATTAGTCCAAGGTTTTTTACTAAACCTTGACTGAGAGACTCTATAATAATGTTTTAAGGTTATGTTTGCCTACTCGTCCCCTTATATTGTCTGGACGAGTCCCCGCAGAGGCTGTTGCTGGAGAGTGTGGATTTCATTTCATGGATGAGAATATTAACAAATGTTTGCACATGACATTATCTTGTCTGAGTTGCAGCTCATAAACATGGCGGGGCGTTAATCGACGCGGCGAATAGTTGTGCTACATTGTCACTTCTGTCAAGTACAAAGTCACAGAACACAGACCGTGGAACTGACACAAAGAAGCGTACTGTCCAAGCATGTTAACCGGACAGACTGGACAGAGATGCACTGCAACATGGAGCATTAACGTAACACTGCTGTAATTTGCTGAGATTAAAGTTTCAGAGAATTTACTTGATTGCTGGTCCCACAAGTCACTCTCATTTTCTTTTCTCTTTCCATACCCACAGGGATAGTTCCACTTCCTCCTGTCAAGTTGTAAACACTGACACCCACTTTGACACAAGTGGAATTTGGGGTTCTTAAACAATTCGTGGGGCCTTACACAGCTTACACAACAGACGAAGTAAACACATCAGTACGCTTGGTGGTTACCGTCAGTGGAATACATATGAATCCTTTACTGTTTATCCTATGACATCTATTTATATCATCTTATCAAGGATCTCTGAGAACTAAAGCTGTCTTTGTAATGGTAAAGGCTGCGGCGCCACAAAGCAGCAGGCATTTGTGCTGTGAAGCATAACAGCATCATATGTTAAAGCTGCCAGCCTTTTTTTGGCAACGGTTTGATTGGTTTTACAGTCGAAAGTAAATTTTCTTTGTATTGTAATTCTCTCCTCTCAGGTCCAATGCTAGTCCAGACCATCAGGTCAGACTTCAAGCAGAAATACTCCTCTGTGTTCGACGACAACACTGTGTCTAACTACATCTACCATCTGAACGCCCAGACTCCGAGGTGAGGAACTCTCTAAACCAGTACGCGCAGATTTCTCGACACATCATTCAATACTTTGTTTCTTACCGTTTCAGCGGAGAGACGGCCTTTAAAAACATGACCATTCCATACGGCTGGGCGAAGAGGCCCATGCTGGAGAGGATCGACCAGGTCCAGGCTGACATTCCCATTTCCTTCATTTATGGATCGCGCTCCAGCATTGACAGCGACTCTGGATACGCCTTCAAGAAAACCAGACCAGATGTGGAAATCAAAGTAAGTTTTTTTTACTTATACTTTGCTATTTGCAGGTTCATTGTGTTGTCACTGACGTCTGTGACGTTAGGAAGTCTCACTTAACTTTCTTTGTGTAGTTCCAGAACAAACAATGGGAGGGTTTTGTTTTCAGATGTGTAAAAATCCAAATTGTGTCAGCTACAGCATGTTTGGTAGGGAACGCACCAAGCGTACCTTGTAAAAAAAAAAAAAAAACATTTTTCGGACCTTTTCAGATTTTTTTTTAAAACATACTTTTTTGTCACACTTGTTCGGATTATTGCTGGTGACTTTTTTTAACTGCTCCATCTCTGGACATGCAGGTTTGGAGGCATCTGCTCTGTTTTTACACCACGTTATTACCACTTTCATTCACTGGTGCTGTTGTTATTTGGCAAATCCACACGTTTCCATCAGGGACCAGTTGAAGCCAGCCGACAGGGCAACCGAAACAACAACAGACATGTCGGCAGAAATCAGAGGAGAACATGCAAACGTAGTGGAGAGGAACCAAGACACAAGGATCTAAAATACATTTTAGATCCTAATATTTTAAATACATTTGGATCCAGACAACAAAGACAGACTGAGAAGAACTGCAGTATCTTCCTTCTATCATCATGTCCACACTGTCCACTAATCACACAGTTGGCTCTCCGATCCGCAGCCTCTCCAAGGGCTTAAGTGTCCCCAAGCAAGATGCTAAACCCCCAGTTGTTCGCCATGTCCGGCTAGTACCTTGCATGGCGGCTCTGCAACCATTTGTCTTGTGATTGTTTGTGTCTTTTTATGAAAACGTAAATGTTGTGCCTTGTAAGCACTTTGGAACCGAAGGTTAAAGAAGCGCTATGTAAGTGTGGACATTTAGCATCATGGGCAATGTAAGATCGCTGGACAAGCTGATGGCTTTGGTGAGGGATCAAGGGGACTCTTGTGAATGTACTGTTGTGTTTTCTTTTTCACAATTTGCACTGGGTGTTCCTAATTATTCTTGCACTGACTGTACACTTTTTTGGAGCTGTTGTAACGGGGAACTTTCCCCACTGTGGGATAAATAAAGTTAATCTTTATCTTTAGAGACTTGGCTACAGGAATCACTCCAGATCCTATCGTTATCATCGCTGAAATAAACCTGAGCGTGACTATGGAAGAGAGGCTTATATTAACAACAAATGGTGCCACTCTTCTCGCATTACTATGAAGGAGCTCAGATGTTGAACTGTTAGCAGTGTGGCTACATTCACACCAGGGGAGTTTTCATCTGCTCCATACTTTGCACCTCAGTGCTTTCTTGTCATCTTCAACTTCTTGTTTTCTTGTTTAATTTAACTTCCACATGTGTGAGCAACGGTACACAGCAATTATCCTGCAGAGATTCTTAACATTTTTGCGATTCTGATTTATTTGTATATTAATGTGGGGCTGTTCTGCGTATAAAGTCGTTCTGTTTTTACTTTAAGTTTTCCGTGCCTTTTGCAACCACGGCAGCTTTATTTCAACACGTCCAACTATTTCTGTGTAACTGTGTGTTTGTACTTGTCAGGTGATCAGAGGAGCAGGCCATTACGTTTTCGCCGACCAGCCAGAAGACTTCAACCAGACAGTCCTTCAGATTCTGACCAGGATGGAGGGGGAAACCAAAGATGAGGGGCCAAAGCAGTGACAGTTCCCTCATTCTGAAAACAAACAGGAGAGCACAAGGATTAAACAATGCAAACCTATTACACAACCACAGCAGTTTAACTGTAAGCCTCTTTATCATGCACTTTACTCTGAACAGAGACCCATCACTGACTGAGGACACTTGACTCATCATTCCACAGTCTAATTCTCCTTAAGGCTTGGGGTCTAAGGTCACAGGTTTCATGATCCAGCCTTATGTAAAAACATTTTGTAAATAAATATGAGATGCAATCTGTGTAGGTCCGCTTAGTTTTTTTGTCTTTATGTGATAAGAAGAGTTTGGTTTAATCTGATTGCTTAGAAAATGTTGGGCAACTGTTGCGAAAAAAAGCGAAATCACCTCAAGGGAATATATTGTTCTGAGTAGAGGTCCTGGCAAAGTGCACGTACTGTTCCTTTTCTGACCCCTCACCCACTCTTTGAGTGATATGAGGGAGAAGTAAGTGGGGCAAAGGGCTGCTGTGTTTTTCCGGGAAACATCCTCACTTCTTCAGAAACACTCTAAAGTGGCCAGCAGATGGCAGCACAGCTTCACCGCTCCTCTGGTTTGCAGAAGGGTAACTCATGCGAAGCTCCCTCGCATGCATATTGAGTTGAGTGACCTACTCAGGAGACCTGGACAGTGATGTTCTAAGAGCAGTACGACACTCGGCTCACTGCTAAGTCACAACTGCAGTGACAGAATAGGGTCAGAGATGTGTGTTGGACTAAAAATAGGCCTTCTGTTTGAACAGGACTCACCATGACTTTAACAACTTAAGGGGAGATGCTAATTTTGTGAATGTCTGCAACAATGTGTGAACCAAGAAAAACACATTTTAATTGATAAATGTGAATTTTAAATGTAATGTGCACTCCACCAAATTAATTAAAAAATTCAAGGGAAAACAAAACAAAATAAGGCAAACAAAAGTGCAAAGGGTTAAAAAAAATTGAAAAGCAAAAAAAAATTAGACGTATTTGTTGCTTTTTGCAAAGATGGTGGAGGAAACATTCACATCTGTTACGAGAGTAAAAATACGAATGAAACAACGTAAAAGCAGTCTGTTACAGGGGAAAATCTTAAATTTAAAGTTAAACATTATCACAAAGATATACTTAAAGTATTACAAGTATTAGTACTTGATGCAGAAAAATGTCTCCTGTACCTACTGCCATATATTATATCAGTAGATTGTTATTACTACTGATGCATTAACATAAAAATGGAATTTTTGAAGTATAACTTAATTTTAACATTTGGTTCGTAATGCAACTAATGATAATTATCATTATCAATAAATATGCTGATCGTTCTCTCAAAACCAAAACTTAATACATTTTAAGTTCCGTATAGGTTTTGTCTTATTTGTAAAGCAACTAAAGCTGTTAGATTAATGTAGTGAAGTAAAAAGTTGTAGATGTATAAAGTGGTATGTAAAAAAAAAAAGACTCAAATAAAGTAAAAGTGCCTCAAATTTTTATTTAGCTATAGTATTTGAGTAAATACACTCAGTTACTTTCCACCACTTTCCACCACTGGAGGTTACCATGTGGCCTTACTAAAATATTGTCAAAGCACATTGTTGCAACGGCAAACCCAGTTTTATTTTTTGCTTCAACTTAAAAGTACCTTGTGAGGTTTGAACCACTAGTGCGCTGCTGTGGCGTGTTTGTTTTGTGTAATGTTTGAAGGAGTGAGTCCCGGTTTTGTTTGTGTAATGCACACAGACAAAGAGCGATGTATAAAGCTGACTTCATGCTACGCTCATAGATTGTGGTGGCAACACAAACAAGTGTAATAATCTATCATATCCTTATGTATCATATCCTTATGTATCACATCGCCAAAAACAACCGAAACAAAGAGTGAAGCGCAGTTTTGTCAAATGATTTATGACAACATTAAACACCTTGAGTGTACACACAGAGCAGTTTGGGGGAGAGACGCTGAATGTAAACATCACTTGAGTTTGTTTACAAGAAAACTTAACAGAGCACCTTTAATACTGTGACCTTTATTTCCAGTGACTGTCTCCAACAGCAGGATGCTGGCAGCAGAAGTTAGTGTTAAAGGTTGCAGTCTAGTAAACTAATCAGGGTAAACTAAGCAGGAAATGTGAGCACTGAGCACTGTGGCCTTTACCCGTGCAGCCCCTCCGTTACCTCTCTGCCCATCTCTGTCGTTCCTGAGACTTCCACCCGGCCCCCCCCGAACTGTCTCCTGGCAACAGGGTAGCCACGGAGACCGAATCTTTTGGATTGCCGACCTCCAGGAAGTGATGCTGTGGTTGGATGGGGTAATTATGGGTTGTTTTCTTGGAGACGTTGGCTGGCTGTTTGTCAAGGCAGCGAGATACAGGAGCTCCATGTGCACGGCCTCTTGTGGCTGAAAACGTGCACACACAATGTGCGCCGGCCTCTGTCCATAATACTTACTTAATAAGCCTGCTGGCTTATTCATCCTGTCTCTCCCTCTCTCTCTCTGTCACCCACTCAGTCACATGGGCACAAAATCATTTCATTACGAAAAGGGAAACAAGCGAGAGAAGTGACAGAAGCTTTCATACTGGGTTTGGATATAATTGAAAGCCTGAGGGCCTTAAATAACTGCACATAAAAGGTGTGCGCACACAGAAAGCCACAGTGTTGCGCTGCTGCTGGAAGTGTATCAGCTCCTTAATCAACACAACCACATATAGGTTTGGGAATCCAAAACATTAGGAGCTGAAATGTAGGCGTTAGCTCTATCTCGTTCTAATTTGTGATATGTCTCACTCCTTTTTCTGACTCATACTGGGTCCTAATCCATGGATTCAGAATAAAAATAAAATCGTACCTTAGCTGAATGCGTGAACTAAATTGTTTTGTACAAATGAACATAGAGTCAATCCTTCAGAAGGCTGTCCCGGGATGAGCGCCAATCATTTTTCAAACATCAGACGCCCACTAAACTGAAGGTATCCATCATCTCAACACAGAAGCACCAAACAATTAAGTTAATTTTTCATGTGACAATCAACCAGCGTAATGAGATGCATGCATCACGCACAGGCAGCTCCACTCCCCTCTTGTCTGATCCAAACAATTATAGTTCTCCTATGAGTGACTGATGATATTTACAGTCTGGAGATTTATTTTTATCCACAAAGGTAGCAGCCAGACTGACATCTGCACAATAAAAAAAAAAGAAAAAAAGACAAAGATTCTGTGAAGCCCGTGAAATCAATGTTGAATGAAAGGAGTATCTATCTTGGAAGCTAATTCACTATCATATGAAAGATCTGAAGAGTACGGTAATTTTCCCTGAAGTTCAAAATGTTCTTTAGTCTTTATGCAGTGAGAGCCCTTCACAGCACCTTGCAGCTATCAAATTACACTGAAAGTGACAGTCTAATGATCACAGCATTTAAATTCTGACTGAGTGCATCAGGAAAGACTAACAGAACCGAGGCCCGGGCTTGCCAGCTGGTTGGTTATTCTCTGCAGACACAGCACAGGAAAAGCTGTCGATGTGATGGCTTCTCTTCATCTGGCAAAAGGAACGAATGGAATCTGCAGAGGCATTGAGACGTTTACATGAAGAATCATCGGAAGGCATCTTCGCGCCCCCGTCGGTGGGACTGATTCATAAAATCCTGTAAGGCTTCTAATTTCTGTCTTTTCAGTCAAAGTATTGATCCTGCAGAACTAAATCTGGCTCCTGAGCTCTTCTAGACACCGAGCGAGTTTGTATACGGTTTGTTTACATAGATTTTGAAGTACAGCTTTAACTATCTATAGATATTCTGTGATTAGCATTATGTATTCTGATGGTTAATTTATTACTGATCAATTATGAACCTCATAATAAAGCTGCACACATTTGTTCTCACAGAATAGAGTGCCTATAAAAAATATCCACCCTCTTCAGAAGTTTTTATTCCTTTGTAACTTTGAATCACGGTCGATTTAATTTGGCTTTTTTCTGACAAGAGTTTATAGATTTCTACAAAGTCAATTAATCAAAAAAAAATGAAATAAGTGATTGCCTAAACATTCACCCTCTTCGGTATTTAGTAGATGCACTTTTGGCCTCTATTGCAGCACTGACCCTGTTTGAATGGACACATTGCACAGCTACACTGCAGAACTGCTCCAACTTGGTTGCACATGGGGTGCGTGAATTTAACTTTTCAAATTCAGCCTCAAATTCTCAATTCTCAACATTCACTTTGTTGTCTTAAAACCATTCCTGTGTAGCTTTGGCTGTATGATTCGGGTCATTGTCTTGCCTGAAAACAAATCTTCTCCTAAGTCACAGTTCTCTTGCAGTCTGCATCAGGTTGTCCTCCAGGACTTCCTATACTTTGCCTTTTATTTTACCTTCTACTGTTACAAGCCTTACAGGGCCTGCTGCCAAGAAGCATCTCTATGTCATGATGATGCCGCCACCGTGCTTCAAGGTGGGAATGGTGTTTTTGTGATTATGCACAGCAATTGTCTAGTCTTATGGCCGAAAAAGCTCAATTTTGGTTTTTAGTCAGACCAAATAACCTTCTTCCAGTTGATTTCAGAGTCTCCCACATGCCCTCTGGTGAACTCTAATCTAGATTTAATGAGTCTTTTCCAACAGTGGCTTTCTCTTTGCCTCTCTTTACTTCTCCCTCAAAGCTTTGACTGATGAAGAACCCAGGAAACCATTATTATCTGCTCAGTCTCTCCCATCTCAGCAACTGAAGTTTGTAACTTCTTCAGAGAAGTCATAAGTGTCTTGGTGGCCTCTCTCATTAGTTGTTGTACAGTCATTCAACTGTTGACCAAACAGCCTGTGTAACCACTAAAACAATCCTGAATAGAAATCTATAGGAAAACTCCGTAATGTTGTATGACACATGTCCCACTCCTGCTCCCAGAAACCCAATCGTCTGCTTTGTAACAGTCAAACTGGAAAACATCCAGACCATGTTGTTGTTGGACTGACACAAGGACAGTGTTGCAAAACTGTGCACATGAGTGGCAGAAGACTAAACCGCTGTTTTAACCTTAGTTTTGGGTCAAAGCCACCTATTTTTTATTTATTGTTTATCACATTTGACTGATGAATGCAGTTTTTATGTCCCAGTAACCATTGAAGTTACAGTTATGTGTCTCTCTCTGTTCAATTCATTTGGGAACTGGTCTTGGTAGCCCAAAATAAGCATTACAAAGATGGCTGCAAAGTAATGAGATAAGAACTTTGCCCATGCTCAGATTCCTCACTCCTGTTGCTTGAGCGTTTTTCTATTAGACAAAGCTGCTCCTGTACCACAGAATAGATTATACAGCTGCACTGATGTAGTACCACCATAAAGCTAAACAATGAACGTTTATTGCCACCCTGTAGGCTCCTTGTGGAAAAAGACTAACAATTGTTAATTATTTCAGAAACAAAGGGTTTTCTGGACAAAACTTCTGCCTCAAGGTTGAGATGCCTCTGCAGGTTCTTACCAAGACAAGTTTGGGTACCATTCTCTTATTTAAGATAATTTAAAGCAGCCCTCAGAACCAATAGGGATTGCCCCCCTCCAATGTCTTTGCAAGCAATACATCTGCATTGTCCATCCATGTATGCTTCCCTGAACTACAATCCACCTACCCAGTGAATCTGATTTGATCCCTGTCCGTGTTTTCAGTATGTGAGGAATACTTACACATTTATCCTCCATGATTTTTGTCTGAATAGTGTTGATCCTTGTAGAAGCCAATAACGTAACAATGGCAGATAACGTAATAAATATGCACTTTTTAAAATGTGACAGGCCAATAATGTCACAACTGGCCAATAATGTAATAAAAGTCCTGAACTGATAACATAATATCTTTTGGCCAATAACGTAATAAGTTATGTTATTGGCTTGGTAAAAAAAAAAATAAAAATCTTTGCGAATGTAATAACTAGCCAATAATGTAATAAGTTATTATGTTATTGGCCAAAAGTTATTACGGTGTTGGTTTAGGACTTGTCTTACATTATTGGCCAGTTATTACGTTATTGTCCTACTACAATTTAAAAATTTATTACATAATCGACGGTTATTACGTTATTGGCTTCTACAATCCTTTTGTCATCGGTCCCATGATTTGAGTTTCAAAGGTTTAAATTCCCATGGCCTCTGTAATGTCGGCAACAACTATTCTTTTTCAATACTGTTCTTCTCCTGTTTGTTTTTTCCCAGGCTGTCACAGCTAATGAAAGTTGCCTTTAATTGACTTTAATTGAATTTTCCTCCCCCCCCCTCTCTCTTTCTCTCTCGCTTGCCTGTGCTCTCTGGCAGTCCTTGATTTCACATTGTGTGGCATGAGCAAACACAATGTTTCTGTAAAACTCTGAATGAGCAGCCTACAGTCAAATGCACACACACACACACACACACACACACACACACACAGCATCGCTACACATACTTCTCAATGTCAGATAAAAAAAGCTCCATCAGATGGCCAAACAGTGTCTGTGTACTCAGAGATCAACTGCATGTTTGTGTGTGTGTGTGCATGCGGTTGGGCAGAGTCACAAGGAAATAAAGTTGTAAAATAACACAGGAGTGCAGTGTCTCGGCAGGCTGTATTTAGTCAAAGGAGTGCCCGTCTGGCTGGCAGAGATGGTGCGTTGTGTCGTGTTGTGTGTCGTGTTGTGTGTTGAGGGACTTTGTTGCCTGCAGCAGTTTTATCAGCGACTCCACTGACAGCCCGGTGGCAGGAGTTCAGGCTCAACATTCAGCTCCACTGACAGTCAGATTAAACGTTCTGCTGACGGATACATCCTTCAGTCTGCAGCTTCACAGAGGCCATACATCATAAACACAGGGCCACACATACCATGAACACAAGCAGTCAAGTGTAATAGCGATTGGCCGGCCTGACGTTGGTAATTTGTTGTCTGGATCAAAAGGTCTGCGGTGTCTGACAATCTGCAGCACATTTAACACCAGTTCCTGTCAGGTGATGCTGCCACAGAAGACATTACAAAGTACTTTAGCTGTTGGAACACCGGGAATCACAGTAACTTACGATGATGCAACCGTTCTGCGACGCTCCATACATTGTTGAGTGGATTTGAGTCACTGCTATTTATACAATACATTAAAAGTTTGGTTTTTTTTAGCAGAAAAATAACCACACTGTTATTTATGGTTTAAAATCCATCCATTATCTATACACCACTTCATCCTCACTAGGGTCGTGGGGGGGCTGGAGCCTATCTCAGCCGACTTAGGGCGAAGGCAGGGGACACCCTGGACAGGTCACCAGTCTATCACAGGGCTACACTTAGAGACACACAACCAAGCACACTCACATTCACACCTACGGACAATTTAGAATCACCAATTAACCTCAACATGTTTTTGAACTGTGTGGGAGGAAGCCGGAGAACCCGGAGAGAACCCACGCTGCACGGGGAGAACATGCAAACTCCACGCAGAAAGAATTCCGGTGCCCCCACCGGGACGCGAAGGCAACAGTGCTACCAACTGCAGCCCGCATTTCGGCTTTGACCAACAAAATTAAATCAGTTTATTCTAAAGTTCTAAAGTGAACGTTTGGACTAAATTTGAAGATATTCTCTCCACTTGCTTCACCGATATGGAGTTCATGAGAATGGGAGGGACAGACAGAAAATCTGAAATGCTTCCAGTCTTGGTTTTCACTGGTGCTAAAGCCTATTGAAATAGAAGCTACTATTCTGATACCTAAGGAGTGAATATCATTTACTGTGCGGACAGAAAACTGACTAAAATAAAGGAAGTCGGTGTCTAAAATGCTAACGTTGCTCCATGTCAGCTTGATGACAATTTTCCATTATAGCATGTGACTGTTTCTGCTCCTCAGAGTCCAAAAATCGTGGTGTGGCTGCATTAGAGCCAAAGTAGCACATTAATGTAATTTATCTTATCCGATAATTCATCTTATCGGAAATCAGTGGAAAAAACAAAACAAAACAAACCATCAGAAAAATGCTTTTTATCCGAGCCGATAATCCACCAGGCGGATAATCGGTTGACTCTTGCTTGATATATTATGGTAAAAATTCAGACTGTTTTGTATCAGTACAAATGCCTGTTAAAGACTTAACCGAGCGCTGCTGTTAATGCACACTGTCCTGCCAGAACTAGATAATCTGTCTGCTGCTGCTGCTACTGTACATGGTGTCTCCCTGCCAGCCTGCCAGACTGATCCCCTGTAAATCACGCAGCATCTACTGTAAGCACTATAAACTCTAATTCAAGGGTTACCCACATCTTACCATATGTTCTACATGTTCTAGACATGTTCCGTTTTGTAGAAATTGTGAAACGAATCAAACTACTAAATGAACTAAAGCAGTGAGGGCTGACGGAGATCAGGCGGCAGCAACACGTCTCGCTGCTGTGACGGCGTCGTAGGTAGGCGATGGGATCTGACTCCAGCACGCGGCTCAGCACACACGTGAAAGCCTCCCTCAGAAACACCATCTCCAATGATCCATTCATTGTTTGAAATGCACAAGAACGTTGTCACCCAATTGCTTGTGTGTTATCTTGCGGGGCTTTTGTGTCTGTGCTTGTTTTTGTGGAGCTATCGTTGTACTTGACATGTGAATGTGTGCGCTGTGTGCGTACGCCTAAGCCTTCGGGGTCACGCGGGTTCACGTGTCGGCCCGAGAGCTCATCTGGTCTGATCTGATTTCCTCCCAGCTGGCTGATGTGGAACAGTAGCCCAGATGTTGCAGAGATTACAACTCCCTGCAGTGTCGAGACCATTCAGGAAAATGAACACAATGGGAGAATATGTAGCGCACGCAGACCCACACTGCTCACCTAAGTGTCCTCCATACAAATAATCTCTGGTTTTTCTGGATGACAAACAATCTGTGACACTTGATGCTATATCTTTTTGCGTGTATGTTAGCTTTAGCTACAGCAATTTTGTGTGAAAGCTGGAACACCTGAGTTAAATTAAAAATTTTAAAGATACTGTTCTGACAGTGGCGCTGCAGGGTGGCGCAGTTGGTAGCACTGTTTCCTCGCAGCAAGAAGGTTGCCGGTTCGCGTCC
>NW_007578777.1:121834-202490 GCF_000690725.1 Stegastes partitus
GAGTTTCATTCACATCATTTTATTTTAATAGATCTCTATCATATACATACAGTACAATATGCTCAAGACAGATTTTATGGCACATCCATTATTGTTGTACATTTTGCAGTCGCTGGTATTGCTGTGAGGTTACAGTAAAGTGACCGTTTGAATCTCTTACGTAGGTAGATAGAACAGGTGGCTTGACCTCGGTGGGTTAGGAGTAAGGTTGCTACAGCAAAACACATGCACTGTCAAGTTAAATATTCCACTAGGGGTGGGTCACACATCCATTTACACAGACCGACACTTGAAGGGGCGGTGTTGTTATGTTCTGTTCAAAACCCCTCAGTTGTTGTTGTTGTTGTTGTTGTCTTGGAATATGCTACAACAGTGGCTACTGTGATTCTGGAAAGCTACGGGATGTACACGGTTTGGGTTCCACCCAGCACACAAGCATGAACTGAGGGCCGCTTTGAATTAAAAAAAACTGCACGTTTAGTTATTGTTTTGCGCGTCAGTGTCGAGATTTGAACTCTTTTTCAGCCATCGAAGACCTTCCAGCTCTGGGTTCGACCGAAACCGTGGATATCCAGTAGGTATGAAGAATAATGGTGGATAAGGATCTAGTATTCAGGTTTCTACTGCAATACAACTTTACCGTTCATACTACGGGTACAGAGTACTGCTAGGTTATTCACATATGTACACATTCTGCCGTTCAACTGCAGAGGCTTGACAAGTGAGTGTGCGTTTTCTTTCTGCAGAGCATGTTCAAGATAGAAAAATAAAACAGTGATAGACTACAAAATATTGTGTGCCACCATCACGCTGAAGTACTGCCGTCCATTTTCACCCTGTATTTGTCCTCATTTAAATGAAAACACAGTCACAACTTAACTCTTTCAGTCAGAATTTAAAAAAAGATAAAATGATTATTTAAAAAAAATAATTTAAAAATTATGATATTAAAAACAGCATCAAAGTACAACGGAAAAAAAACAAACAAACAATATGTAACATGATATTAAAAACTCAACTTTACCATCAGTTTCTTAGAGTGATGTAGCAGTGAGAGTTGTGTACATACAGTATACTGTATATAACTGTGTAAAAGCAGGGCTGAGAGCACCTCCTGTGTCTGTTTCCATTGTTAATGTCTCTTGTTTGAATACACCAGCAGGCTAAAATGTCCCCTTAGTGTTCTGTTTGATCTGCTGAAAGTGCTTCACAGACTTGGCGTTGCACCCAGTCTCCTCCGTGGAGATTTTTCGTGTCTCTAAATGTGCAATTTTGGCATTTGGCCTTCTAACAGTTATCCACCGTTAAGCATTAAACAAAAGAAAACAGCAAAACCGCAACAAACAAAAAAAAACACAAACCTGAATTCATGAGCCAGTGGTGACATAACTGAAATGAAAGCAGGATAATAAGGGATGTATGAATGTGAGTGGAGGAGTGTGGAGGAGCAGCAGCCGATGGAGCTGCTGCCTCCGCTTTAGATGACCTGGCAGCAGCTGTGTGGGGTGGGGGTGCAGAGCAGACCCTCCTTGGGGCTCCGGTGGATGTTGACGGACAGAGTTTTGTCGCTCAGAGGCATCTGCAGCACACGGTTCTTCATATTCCTGTGGTTTTCCCTGGCCAGGTCCAGCTCTCCCAGCCTCAAGGTGCCCGAGCAGGGACCCTCCAGCAGTGGGTCTGCCAGAGCATCTCCCAGCGGCGGCTGCTGGTAAAGGTTCCCCCTGGGCGAAGGGCCACCCAAGAGTGAGACCTTATCCAAGCTGCCAGTGGAGCCACCCATACACATCCTCCACATGGGGCGGTCCTGTGAGTCCCCACCGACACCACCGCTGCCGCCGCCACCACCTCCACCTCCACCTCCTGTCAGGTTGTGGAACTGAGAGCTCAGGCACAGGCTCATCAGCTTTAGGCTTTCCACCAGGCCGCTGGCAGCTTTGGCTGTGCCCTTACCTTGGCCTGACCCTGATCCAGGACTGGCACAGTTGGAGGGACTGCCTTGTCCTGCCCCTTTCTTCTCTCTGCCCTCTTTCCTCCCTTCTCTTTCATCCCCTTGTCCATCTACAGTTACTGTATCTGGTTTAAAGTGACTTTCTGTGTCATCATCACTAGTCTCTGAGCTCGGAGTGAAAGTGGCAACTGGAGCTGTTACACCAACAGTGTTGGGTGATGACATGAGCGTTGAAGGTGATGGTATCCTAGAGTTCAGATTGAGGCTGAGGCTCGGTTTGGGTGGACCAAGTCCATGCAGCTCCCTCCTCTCGTCCTCTTCCTCATCCTCTTTATCCTCCTCATGGATCTGGTTAAGAACCGGAGCACTCATTCGTGATGTCAGTCGATTACCCGAAGATGATGATGAGGAGGCTTTGCAACGAAGCACCACCTGAGCAGGCAGTGTGGAGGAGGACAAACATTTGTCTTCTGCCCCGTCCTCTTCCTCATCCTCTTCCACACTGAAAAGACTGGGACTGCGAGGTTTGCAAGGGCCCACTGAGGCCAGAGAGCCCAGCCTGAGGGGGTTGGAGAGGGGCTTTGGCAGAGACCTGAGCCCCCTCTCCTGGTTCTGTCTGCCAGGCTGCTGCTGGCTGGATGCTGGAGTGAGGTTCTCCTGTCGCTGGGTGAGGTCCAGCAGAGCTGTTTTGGGCCTCGGGCCTTTGTGGAGGCTTTCAGCACTTCGAGCAGGGGACTGGGGCCCCCCAGGGTGGGAGATAGTTGGACCCCCCAAACCATCACTGACATCTTGGTGAACATCCACTCTGGTGGGCCAAGACTGCCTGTGAAGGGTTAAACACAGGGTTTAATTGTTTGAACAGAATTAGCAAAAGTGTATATTCATGAAACTATTCAGTTGAATGGTGACAAAGGAGCCACTTCAAAATGTTGGGTTTTACTCTCCCTCTAAGAGAAATGATGATACTTTCTTTTTAAAACTGAGTGAATGTAATGTAATGTTCACATTAAGACTGGAAGCAGAAAGAAACAGAAAAAAAGAAGCAGAAAAACACAGCAAACAGCACTAATGTAGCTTATTAACAAACACATTTTATAACAAATAAATAATTAACTCCAATAAAAAAAAAAAACACACAAATTGAGCCAGTTAAGCAAGTAGCCTTATTTCTTGTTTCTTCTTTAGGCAAAACTAAGCTAACTCTCTGTACTCTGTTTAATCCGTACACAACCCAGAATGTGAAAACGTAGCATAAATTAGTGATCTTAAGCTGCTGGTTGGTGATATTTTATCCTCTGGGCACATCCAGGCCTACTGTTCTCCATTGTTCCCACTGTCTAAGCTAAGCTAACTGGCTGCTAGCGTCTTATTTACTATAACAACATGAGATATCAATTTCCCCAACTCTCAGAAAGAATGAATAAATGTATTTCCCAGAATTTTTGAATTATTCCTATCACTTGCGGTAACATACACATTTTATATCCTCTATTAAAATAAATCCCACATTTGAATAAGAATGTTAAGGGAAAACACAGCTAATATTTAATTCCATTCAGGTAGATGAATTTAAGAGCAATGTCTTTTTTTTGCAAGGAAACTGAGATTTCAGAGCACATGAGCATGCCAACATTACTGGATATGAACTTAAACAGAGACCTCCTGGGCCGCTTTATAGTCTCCTGTGTCCTGGAATATAGAACGTAAAACGGAGTATTTACCAGCCACCATAGCATAGTTGGTAGTTTCACCATGTGAGACTGCATCATAATGAGAAAATACGGTGCTGGAAACACCCACTGCAACGGAAACTACCACAATGGTGGCTTTGAATACCTCAGCAGGGGTTGTAATTATTCACGGTCTGGACGTATTATAGCAACAGGCGATTTACAGCTATCTGGGGATGAATGATAAGCAGCTATCTATTGTAATCTTTAGTGTTGATTTTGAATATGGATTTGGAGCCTGTGTTTCCGTTGCATTGCATCGTAACACCTATACTTACTGACAACAGTGGCGTTTAGGCTGGAAAGAGTTTCGCATAGCCAGATCATTGTCATTCTGCTGTAAGGGGGGAAAAAGGTCTGGCTTCTTCAGTGCTAAGCCCAGGATGCAGTGATGGTGCCCCTCGCAGAATAACATTTACATGCATGGAGGTGTCCAGCAAATGGTGCGAAAAACAAACAAACAGGGTTGTCTTGACCCAAATCTTAGGAAAAACTTGCCATTTTCAGTGCAGTGTGTTGCTGCTCCGAGGTTGTTGTTTCCCATAGCACGAGAGATTTTGAAAATGGTAACACGCATACTGGAAGGCGATAAGAAAGCCATGTAAAATGCACCGCAGAAATGGCAAGTTTGGATCCAAAGTTCAGATCCGGTTAGTCAGAGTACGTTTCCTTACATAACGATCAGGGCCTTTATTTACCTCAGCTGCAGGATAAGTTTTTATTTGAAGCTGGTTTGTATTATTCTAATTTCCTCTGTTTAATTATTGTAATAGGTCCTATTTTAGTACAAAGCTTCATTCAGAGCTGCTCCTGTTCACCCTGTTAAAGTTACTGCATTATGTTGTTAAAACAAGCTTTTAAAACTGTTAGCCCTCTAGCGTTTCAGTGGACAGAAATCCTTATTTTCTTAACTGGGTTTTTACTCGCTGGCATATTACATGCGACAATAGCCATTAGAATAAATGAACACGTTATATGACAAGCACCATAAGTAGTTTGTTCCCCAGCTTATATATGGAGGCCTTTATTAGTTGAGTATCTGTATATCTGGAGACAAAACCCTGAATGAAATCCTCTTTTATTCTTTGTACAAGTGAATTAACCTGCCGCTGCAGTGACATAACTTTATATATTTTTAGGTAGCCTGCTTTATAAATATTCTCACATCTCCTCATTTTTCTTCACTTTCACTCTCTCAGGCGAGGAAATATACAGCAAGTTGTTTGCTGTTGCTTATTTCAAGATATTTTTGGTAGTACATCCCTGACAGTGTTGCTGATCTGCAGCCTCTCTTCTATTCTCGGTCTGTCCTTCATTCCCTGCTGGAAAAAAAAAAGGGCTCCATCTGTCCATCTGCTGTCAAACTTGTTTTTTGGAGATTGACAGTACGCAACACTGCAGAGGCAGCACTCTTGTCTGTCTCAAGAAATGTTTGTGTGCGTGTTGGCATGTGTGTGTACCTGAACTGGGCCTTGCTCGGACTGGGAGATCGCGTCTGGCTGTGTTGCTCCTTCTCATGTCTCTCCCTCAGCATCCTCTCAGCCAGCAGAAAGTAGGTAGCTGTAATGTGGTTGTACTGGTTGGACTCTAGAGCCCTGAAAAAGATAAGAGAGATACATCAGCTTGAATTCCAAAACAGCCAAACACCTCTATCATCACGTAGATCGGCAGCAAATCCCGAACGTGACTCAGAAGTAAGTGATGGCAGTGGAGATTTAATTTGACATGGCAACAGCTCAGGATTGACTGCCAGCTGGCTGTTAATGGCAATTAAACTGTTGACGACACTCAATTAAGCCTCGGTAGGACGAGTGAACCGTGACGAATTTTTGGAGATTACACGGGAAAGAATAGCTGCATGTTAATTTATGTAAGTATGTGTTTGTGTGCGCCACAGCGACACGTACTCAGTTATGGCGTCTCTGTCTGCGATGCCCCCCAACACCATGCGTTGAATAATGGAGCCGTGCTCCTCCTCAGACAAGCTGCGATGGGACACCAGAGGAGTGGACAGCTTGGTGGCCGGGGAGGGGTCCACACCTTGAAGCCACTGGTGGCCCTCAATCTGCTCTAGGGTCGCCCGTTTCTTGGGGTCCCTCTGCAGCATATGGCCTATAAGACTGGAGGGAGTCACAGTGGAGATTAGAAATATGAATGTGCTGGAGAAAAAAAAACAAGAAAACTCTGGTCTTTGCTGAAGGCATATGCAGACACACGATCAGTTCATTTAGCATTTGGTGTAATATCAGAAACAAGGTTTTCCGCTACAGGATCATTCCATTTTATTACAACTTGGGTCCTGTTTTTGTAGTTTTGCCCGTCTTACTTATCTGTAACAATAAAGCTGTACTCACTTACCTGATTTCTAACTTTCTAAACTCGGCAACGTTGCTAAAAAAAAAATGGCTCAAACAATATGGAAAATTCCTATTTGTAAGATAAAACAGAGTTGAAAAGTAAAATCATTAGCCAGGTTTAGACAAACCTCATGAAACCTGGCCATTGTGAACGGCTGTTACCAAACTGCGATTAAGTTTTGGTTTTACTTCCAAATAAAATGGCTCTCACTGAATACAATGACTGGCAGAAATAATGGCCACAAAATGCCCACGAAAAGAAAATAAAGCTGCAACAAAACAGAATTATCATAATGGATGTGCTTTACACCTACACAGACAGGACGGAGCGCATGAGCTGGTAGCCACACTAATGAATGAGTCAGTGATTATGAAGTATTGACTGATGCCAATCAGCACTGTTCTGCCTCTTTAAAAGACGGCCAAACACCACAAAACTACGACTAAAGTTGTTGTCATTTTGCTCAGTTTAATCAGTGTGCAGATTTTTTGTTAACATACCTTTTGACTGATCAAAAACTATGCATCACATGGGTTTAAATATACAGTACACTAAAGTAGTGAGTACAGCCCATGTGTGATATCACTTGTATGTCAAATGATTCAAACTGTAACGCCTCTCAATGATTGCATTACTTCTAAGTTGAAAGACGGTGTATTTGTTGCTAAGTAAAATGATTTACTACATGAGGAATATTGGCCCCACAGTAGGAACTCAATGCAACAACAGTCAGTACACCGTTCATTACTGAGATTCAAATCTTTTATCTTTTCTGTACGTCATACGTATGTCCACTAGTATTTTTGAGGGTAGACTCCTCAAGGAGAACTAAGGAGATGTTCTGCCATTCTTCAGAGGCAATGTTTTTTTTTTAGCTGTACCTTGCTGAAGTGTTGCTTTAGTTTTCTCTTTGAACCACAACAAATAGTGTTCTACTGAATCCAAGTCAGGAGACATCTTTGGTCAATAACTTGTATCTTATCCCTGCACGGGGACAGCATCACAACCTTCATTTTTAAAATGCATAAACAGACAGGGAAGGCATGATCTGTTTAAAGTTATAGTTGTTGCAGCCATACAACATAGTAAATATGCAGGAACCTCTTAGCAAAACAGGGAAGTATGAATTTAAGCCAAACTTAAGCCCAGAATCAGGTAAGAGCACAAACAACAACTTACAGCTACATCTCTGACTCAGGCGTGGAGATAATCACTGTCAACCACCTTGTTAAGTTATGAATTTGTTGAGTGCAGATGTCAGATTGTTCACTATCCTCTGCTTGTACCGCCTGACTACTGCTGCAACTGTGTTTTGACAGATGTTTAGTTGGTCAACAATCTTCCTGTATCCTTTTACATCTTTATGCAATCTCACAATCAGATTTTTCCACTTTTCTGGCAATTCTTTTCCATGTGGAGCCATGATGTAAACATACACAGCTTATAGGTCCAAAACCGAGTTCTGGTGTTCACAGCTCATTTTACAGATGTGCTCATGCAGTTAGGCCGATTGGAAATCACAGGTGTGTTCAGTTTGATTTCACTGAAGACAGCTTTTCTAACTCGTGTGTCAGGGACCTCATGTTTGTTCACTTTACTGGTTCCTGTATTTACAATATAGCCTTTCTAAAGTTTTACTCTGTGGTTGTTCATAACGGAAAATATCCATACTGTCAACAAATCAAAGGGTGATATACTTGAGATTTTTTTATACTTGAGACTTATTTTCTTTCAGCTCTCAGCAGCCCAGATCCAAAAGCAAACCCAACCCAGGCCTGTATACAAGTTATCACCACTAAGCATTTGTTTTATTTTTATTTTTTTAACTCAGGCTCAGCATGCGTCACCAGCTAAATCATTCACACAAAAAGGAAGAAGCACCGTTTCCTCAAGGCCACATGGGCAATAGATTGGTGTGAGGGTTCAAATAAACAACCCATGAGCCAGGAAATGTGCCAATATTTGAAGTACTGCGTGAAAGTCAACACAACCTTTTGAAGCCATGTCCGAAAACAATATGTGCTTTACGACCAATCAAAATGTATTCAGCGACTGTTTTGGCCCCGCTCTGCTTTGACGCATTGTTAAACCCTCACAATGTTAAAAATAGAAGGCCGGTTTTAAAGGGTGCATTAGATACACTCAACGCAGCACTGCATCTCTGGCGGAGCAGCTGACTGCAGCACTGAGTGAAAGCAGGACAACGAAGAGAGACCGCTCGCTCTCTCTCTCTCGCTGCTCTTTTCCTCACACATCTATAAACATGAAATATGCAGCACCTGCAGAGTACTCCGTCCATCTGTGTGGCTCTGTGCATGTTACTCACTCTCTGCATGCAGTGGAGATGTGTGGAGGAACGGTGTATTTGCAGTCCATGATCATAGTGAGCGTCTCACTGTCGTTAGCCTCCTGAAAGGGGGGCTGACCACAGACCAGCATGAACAGGATCACCCCCAGACTCCAGATATCTGCAGAGACAAAAAATGTAGTTTGTTCAGACGTTGTGTTCAGAAAAAAATGACAGCAAAGTGTGATTCTTTAAAGGAAGATGGCCACAGAAATGAAAAAAATAAAGATGACTGCTCAGCAAAGTGAAGCACGTATGTCCTCTCTGCTTAGTGACCTAGATATATTACAAAAAACACAAGAACTGTCCTCCCCCCAGTTCAAATGAAGCATGAATCATATTCGATCAGAGCCCATTTCCATAAATATGTACTAGCTTAGGACACATCTGTCTAACCAAGGATGAGGCTCTGCACTGCAGCCCGCCGCCAGCATCATGCTCGCACATAAACACGCCTGCGTGCACTCCCACACGCGCACGGGCCGGCAACAGAAAAGTGGGTTAACGTGTTCATCCGTCAGGGCTTCGCACAAATGCTAATTTTATGGAACAGTTCTCCTGGTCCGATTAGCCGTTTTTTAAAAGAGCAACTTTCTGCTCGGGGCCTTCACAGCTGCTCTGGTCAGCAGGATGGTCCACTGACACACATTCGGCAGTCATATACTCACTACGACAGGAACAGAAACGCACACAACCAGCGTCTTAGTCAGTGTTTTGACCCCCTTTTTTTTTTTTTAAAGCAAAAGTCAGCTGATTCACAGTGGGCCTTTTCTACTTTAAAGATACGACGAAATAAAAAAAATACATCAGCATGAGTCCTTGCGTTAATTCTTCTTTTATCTCTATAAATGATTGAGATAAATGTGATTTGAGGCTACTACGTAACCTACAACATCGTAGCGGGATATGTGTTTTAGTTAGTTTACATTTTCTCATTTATTCATGTCTTCCACATCCTGATCCAACAATGCCACTGAGGAGGGCGGTGGGCTCTTGTAATTAAATCCCACCCACATATTCCATTTTACTCTGACAGATCTCACATTATAGAAGCACTAACTACCAGCTGACTGTGATTTTTAAGCAGCAACAATGGATTTTTGTCCATTAGCAACAACGGAACAAGCTGTAAACACGTTATCGATGCATCATTGATGGAATACAGTTGCTGTCCGATAATCACTCCCCTATTAGTTCTGTTTTAAGACCTTAATTGCCACAAATCTGGCCCCTTGTCAGCAAAGACTTCCACTGTGTTCAGTGAATACTCTAATGCTTCCTGAATGGCTCCTCAGAAGACTCTTTAAGAGGGTTCTTTCATGCTTATTGGAAAAAAAATGTAGTTACAGGAAATAATATGAACTTCAAGCTGCAGCTGACAAACATGTTTACTTTATGTTTTCAATTAATCAGTTACTCATCAGAAAACAGTGAGCAATTCCCATTACATTTAAAGTTCTTAAAATCAGTGTCTCTATGGCTGTCAAATGCTTTCAGTGTTTCCTAAATTTTCTTTTGGAACACAAGTTAATTAAAGGTTTTAGGGTCTATGTCCCTCTTTACAGAGACTAATTTGGCTAATAAGTCTATAGAACTTAAATGTTTCATATCTTCTTTTTTTCCTGTAACTGAATGAAGCAAAAAGAAGGTCAATACATATGTCACAACTACACTCAGAGCTGCAAGGTGCTGCAGTTGGTAGCACTGTTGCTTCGCAGCAAGAAGGTTGCTGGTTTGCGTCCCGGTGAGGGCACTGGAATCTTTCTGTGTGGAGTTTGCATGTTCTTCCCGTGCAGCGTGGGTTCTCTCCAGCTTCCTCCCATACAGTCCAAAAACATGCTGAGGTTAATTGGTGATTCTAAATTGTCCGTAGGTGTGAATGTGAGTGTGCTTGGTTGTCTGTCTCTAAGTGTAGCCCTGTGATAGACTGGTGACCTGTCCAGGGTGTCCCCTGCCTTCACCCTAAGTTGGCTGGGATAGACTCCAGCCCCCCACATCCCTAGTGAGGATTAAGCGGTGTATAGATAATGGATGGATGGACAACTACATTCATGTACTTGTTTTTTAACCTGAACATAATGATTTAAGATGCTCAATGAAGCATTTATTTTGCAAAATGACCAAAGAACACAAATAACTATCCTGAAAATGGTTCCTTTAAAGACATATGAATAATGATGAATGATGAATAAAGTATTTTTCATTTCATTTCATTTCATTTCATATTTTGGCTAAAGTTCTGCAGAGCACCCTTTTGGATTGGATAGTTCTTTGAGGCACTTTTTTTTTTTTTTTTAAAGGACCGTTTGCTGAAATGACTCTTTAAAGAACCTCTTTGCTTTGTGGAACTAAAAGTTGGTCCTCTATGGCATCACTGCAAAGAATCATTTTCGGTTAAAGTTAGAATGTTTATTTATCTGAGTGTAGTCGTAGATGTTAACTTTGTGTGTTAGCGAGTGTACGAGAAGTTCATCAGGGCTTTGTGAACCACGACCGCCTGCAGCTGGAGGTCGACGAGAGCCGCGAGAAACAATCAAAACAGCTGTGAGCCATAAAATAAAAACAATGAGCTGAGAGACGCTAAGTAAAGACGCAATATTCCTCCACAGACAGGAAGGAAACTGAGAATTCTTAGTGAGTTTATCACTGTGAATGACAGCTTTTATACAGCGCACAGTCACTTGGTGACTGGCGTGTTAAAGTAAAAATCCTGGTTAGCGATTCCTTTTTCCACATTTTTAAGCTTATTTTTAGTTCTGTGTTATTATCGCTGCTGTTCCTTTTCACCACACTTTGCAGAGATCACTGTTTGATCCCACCAAGTAACTGTGTGTCTTCATCCTTTTAGATCAGCAAATAATGATGTTTGTTCTCCCACGGCGCCCGAGGCTGCATAGGCCAAACACCCATCTGTACCTCCAAATATCAAAAACAAGAAAGGCAGAGCAGCAGATGTACCAATTATTACCCGAACCAAAAAAAAACCTGTGCTCTTGGAACTTGGATCAGTTTGAGATGTAAAATGCAGGACAAAAAAAAAAAAGAAAAGAAAAGAAAAAGGAGGTAAACAGAGTCTAAGTGGGTTTGTCATCTTCATAATTCTTCCTCTCGCTTCAGTTTGCCAGGATGCGCTGCAGATTTCAATCTGGTAAATGTTCCAGTTTACTGTGGGTGGCGGGTATTTATTGCTCTGAGGCTGTGAAGGAGTGTTTCATACTGCTGATGGAGGGAACAACTGCTGCTGCAGTCCCCACCACCACCACCACCACCACCACCATCTTACCCCTAGCCAACGTATCCTAGCAACCGCGACCCTGCTCCCTCTTCACTTGCGTCAGCGGTCCGCCAAACTTCCTTCCTCGATAACTTTATTTATAAACCAGATGGCTGACACGTCTGTGGATAAACACTGTTCACGTCACCGCACATTAGCATCACTTGCGCTAACGACGCCGGCTACTTAGTGCCGACAGCTGGAAGTGTAAACATCCCTTTTTGGTGCCCTGCATTGCATTTTAGCACAATTGTTTCCGTAAGATAACCCGTAGCCAGTCCCTCGTGCACTGACACTGTGAACCCTGCGGCCGAGTGGGGCCAAGTTCAGCATCCTGTCCTGCTCATCATTACGCAACATGTCTGTCTAAAAAGAATCTTTCCGTTTGGCCCTGTTCATTATGCACACATATGCTCTGAATTATGCATGTGCCCAGGATATGTTCTTTGTAATTGCTATTAGGTAAGTTATTTTTTTTAAGTGCATCTTGTGCTTCTAGGAGAGGAAATCTAAATTTAACTTTCCATTTACTGAAGACTAAAAGGAGGTAGCCTGCACACTGGAGAACATCAGTAGGAAAAGAAAGCTCTTATTAGTTCATCATCAACTGCTTGGAAAAATCTGTGGTTTCACGTAAGTTGCTTCTTGTTTGATTGTTGCTCTTAAAATGCCTACAGTTTGCTGTAAGTCTGTCAGAGGCTGGAATCAGTGCTGTAAATGAGAGACACTTCACTGCAAACATCCCACAGGAGTTGTTTTGTGCCCTTAAAAGTGGTCCTGATTAAGGCTGAATGAAATGCAAAACAAATGATGGAATTATTTTCAAAGATGCAGCGATATTGCTCACGATTTTAGTCAGAGCGGTAATTTTTGCATTTGTTTTTCCACTGAAACAATCTCAGGTACGACAATGTGTACCAAACAAGCATATTCCCTTATGTCTGGATGACATGATTCGTAGGCCAGACGTTGTGACACATTTTGTCTTTATCAAAAAAAAAATCGCAGCTCTTGAAATTTGGATACTGCACTTGTCTATAAGCGATTTGGCCAATAAATGCAATGAACTGCTCGGCTCTGGTTCTGACTAGAGATGGTTACGACTGAATTTGCAGCAACTATTTGGTTGAGTTGTTCATTGTTATAATAAGATACTTTATTTCCAACTTTAATAATATACTTTATTGTCATCTTATACTGAAATTCATTTAGTACGCAAAGGGCCAACTTTATCACAGAGGTGAATGCACATTTACCCAGCCGTGCTCATTAATAACAATTAAACAAATAATAGTCATTTGGCCACACACTGATCCTGGTTAAGTAGCAGAATAGACTGATGGAAAGGAGTTCTTCAGCCTAACACATTTAAAGCCCCTCAATGGATGTTTTTAACGTTTTGTTTCAGCTGTGGCTGTTCTAAAGCGCTTTATAAATAAAGTTGATTTGATTTTTATCATGAAAATAATCCTTCACGCCTCAAAACTGCTTAGATGTAACTCTGCTGGATAGAGCGGACATATGCAAACCCTGCTTTTCTTTCCAGCCACCACTGCTACTCAGTGCAGTTCACCAGCTCACCTTCAACACTGTGTAATGACTGCAACTGAGCCAAACGTATTCGACCTGATTCTGAAAAATCAGGAGAATAGTGACACAGGAAGTTCCATTCTGCAAGTTGACTGACGCATCGTAGTATTAATGTGGAAATAGTCAGTGGTGGTGTTGGCTCCTTATCATGACATGCACTACAACAATTAAAAGAAACCCTATATGGACATGATACCAGGGTAAAAATACTTGATTTTCACCAGAGGGAGATCTTAAAAAGTCTAAATTGCCTGTTTGCGGGAAGAACTTGTTACTCTCCATTTCACAATTCTTAGAGATCAGAAGAAAAAGTACATTTAGGAATTCTAAGCATGCCTTTGCACTTCTAAAAGAGTATTCTAGAGGTTGGCCAATACGAATTTGGTTATATTCTAAGTTTCACTGACAGGCTGCTAAACCAGGAACAATCTGGCAATTAGCAGCAAAAATTCAAAGCCTACATATAAAGTAAAAAGAAAGAAAGCAAAAGTTCAAAAATTCACCGAATCAAACTATTCAAATGTGACTATTTGCTCATTTTAACACTCCTTTGTGAAAACCAATTAAATATTTCTACTTGTCTTTGGAACTGGGGTAATTTGACCAGCATTTTCACTCTTTTATTGACATTTTTTTTGAAAATTAATCAAGAAATTAAACAACAAATTGCTAATGAAAATGCTTGTTAGCGGCAGCTCTCGCAGTCGGAGAGAAGAAAGATGGAGTCATATTTGTCTGCATGGAAAAGAACATGACACCATTAGTAAATGAAAGCAGCTTTTTTTCGTTTCTATTTTGAAGTTTGGACAGTCGGCTCCTGCTAATTGGCGCCTTCTGCGCAATCTGTAAAACTGACTCCCATTTAATCTCAAATTTCTTTCAGCGCTTCCTCAAAAGAGCACCAAAGTCCAAACAGGCGAGGACAGCCTCTTTATCTCTGCAACAACCTGGGCCGGCCGCCATCTGGCACGTCACCAGAAGAACTCAGCGCCCTGCAGACTGTCAGCGGGTACCTTGGCAGCAAAGTAACGGCAGACCAGGTTACCTCAAAGCCCCGAACGTCAGGGCTGCCGGCCTCCATTTGGCCTGTTCCACATCAGACCGCCGATATTACATCCCGGCCGGGTGGATAATCCCCGCAATCAAAACATCATCATCTCAGCTGACTGAACAATAGCGCACAGGTGGAACAAACACTCCGGAGAGCAGAACACACATGTGCACAGGCAGGCCTTTGCTGCGAGCCTGACCACACACATTCATCTGCTCGCACAACGGAACAAATACACACAGCCACTCTTATTACACCACTTTCAAAGTATGGAAGCTGCTTGGCACGGAAGAGAGAGAGAGCGAAGGCGGACAGAAGGAAATAACCGCTGCACATCCACTCAGTCAGAAAAACTAAAAAATGCTTCTCTCTTGCGCCTGCATTTTTTATTTTTTTCCTGCTTTCGCTCTGACGCAGTGGCCTCTGGGTAAATACGAGGGACTGCTGATGCCTTTTTCTTGCTCTGCTCTGTCGGCCTCTTGTTTCTCTCTTTTTTCCCCCCACCTCTGTCTGTCTGTCTGCACGCTTCTGTTTGATTTCTTTTCCATTACAATTTAATTTAATATCTAAGCTGTGGCTCAGCAAGGATTGGCGCCACTATCGACAGCGATGCTGCTTCAGGTGCTTGGATGCTCCGATCAAAGAAAGAACCAATTTCAGTCTGATCTGATATCAGATTTATGCGCAGAGAGGGCCACGGCTGTCAATGAAAGTCAACTGCGGACAAAAATACACTGCAGGTGTGAGACTGCAGCACCGGGGATCATCTCATTTTCAAGCTGCATGTTGTGAACTTTGAGCAGCTCCCCTCCTTCTATCAGCTGCCTGATAACGCTGCCAAGGCGTCTGCACAGTCCATCCAGAGTACTGTAGATTCCACTGTAGCTATCGTGCTATGTGATATCAGGCGACAAAATGTGTGAAGGTGGCGTTAACAGGCTGATGGAGGACAGTGTGTACCACGATCTGCGGACTGTGACCTGAGACACAGTCCGACTCCGGTAAAGCTAAAAGCTGCACCTGACATAAATCCAGCATCTCCACACTGCATAGCTGTGAACTCCCCTCTCTGACAGGCGTTCAGACTCACCCACAGCGGGAGCGTCGTACTCGTCCCCCAGCAGTATCTCAGGAGCCGAGTAGGCCAGTGAGCCGCAAGAGGTGTTCAATTTTTTCCCAGGCTGAAACCGGTTGCTGAAGCCGAAGTCGGTGAGCTTGACGACGCCCTGTTTCTCGAAGAAAACCACGTTTTCCGGCTTCAGGTCCCTGTGCACCACGTGCAGCCGGTGGCAATAGGAGATGGCGTGGACGATTTGGGCAAAGTAGCACTTGGCCACCTTTTGGAAAGGAGAGACAGAAGTGGTAGTAAGAAATAGTGATTGTGTCAGTTCACTCTCAAGGGTTTTATGGAAATGCAGCCACTTTTCACTACTCTGCTGCCTACTCAGCACAGAAACAGCACACAGGCAGGAACAGTAAAAAATCCATCCAGAGTTGTCCCCAGACTAAACTGGACTTCAGAAACGAAAGTCATTCCATAACTGTGGGATAGTCAAACAATTTAAATGTGTTGACAACTTGTGTCTGCTTCTCCAAGTGCAGAGGTGGAAGAAGTTTTCAGATCTTTTACTGAATTAAAAGTGTCAACAAAGCAACATAAAAACAGTCCATTACAAGTTCAAGTCCTGCCTGAAAACCCAAATAGAAGTACACAAGCAGCAAAACGTAGTTAAAGTATTAAAGTCCTGGTTTGACTCCTCTGACTGATATATTATTATATCTGACGTCACTGGAATAATAGTGAAGCATCAGTGTGTCAGCTAACCACTTTAAATCCAGCTTAAATACAGCAGATAAATCTTAAGGCTCATCACATGACTAATAAGGGAGGAAAGAAAAAAACAAAGAGAGTCCTGTTACTGAAATCTTTGCGGCGTTTTTTAGTTGCAGGATTTTTTTTTTTTTTCCTCGAATCTTTAATTTTTGGTGAGATATTGGATCATTTAAACATTTATAGAAATGAAACCATGTGAGAAATTTAGAGGGGAAAAAAATCAGTGATTGGTGAAGCTGCTCACAACTCGTGCACATCTGTGACCCGACTACACACTGATTACTGCAAAAAGCCAAGTTGCATTTTAGGAGCTTGTTATACGATCTATTATGTAAAACCTGCATCTTAAAAGTAACTAAAGCTGTCAGACTAAGTAGTGGAGAAGAAGGTATCTTTTTTTTTTTAAAGTGTAGTTTGTACTTTGGCGTTGTAGTTGAGTAAATGTACTTGATTACTTTCCACCACTGCCCAAGCTCAAATTTCAAAAAAATTTAATAAAAAGCCAAGAACTGTTGCAGAGTTTGAGAACGCCTCACTCCCTCCTCAACTCGTAATGTTACAACTTTCAATGTCACACAGTTGCCTCCTGGTGTCTGGAATCTATTAACTTCAAAGAATCTGTATGCGCGATGCCTTGGTGAGCTTCTAACTACCTTTGAACCGTCCTTCACTGCATTCCCACACAGCTTCCTCCACCTTCTCCAGAACAGAAGAAATACACCCTTATTCTATCCCCCAAGACGCTCATCCATCCCAGTAGAATTAGTATTGATATAATACCGCCATTGATCTCTTTACCTGGAGTCCAAGGTCAGCTATAAAAGGGGAACCCTGAGGAGACTTTTTTTCTCTAAGTCGGTCGACAATCGTCTGCCTCCTAAGAGACCGGCATCCAGCTCACCTCTTCACTGAGGCCTCCGTCGTGCTTCATGATGCAGTCGTACATGTCTCCTCCGTCACCCAGCTCCAGGATGAGGTAGAGCTTGGTGGCCGTGTCGATGACCTCGTAGAGTCGCACCACGTTGGGGTGCTGCACCATCTTCATGCATCGCACCTCCTGGAAAAGGTGACCTCGTGCCACCGGGTCCAGTTTAGTCTTGTCTATCACCTTCACAGCGACCTGGAACAGAGGCAGCACCGGTTGGCCAAAAAAAAATTCACCAGAATCTGAAGCTCTGTTTATTGGGAGTTTTGTCGGTGGAGGTGGAGAGAGTCTGGAGTCTTCCTACCATGTACACAGTTCCATTTTTTTAATATCCTGGTTGTCATTAATGCTTGCGTGTCATGACAAGTAAGCAGCCGAAGCAGCAATTTGCATATGTGTAGTGCAGATAACAAAGTTGTTTTATCGAGCAGAAAAAACATCACAGGTATTTGGCAGTTAATCTTGCCATGCTGGAAACGCCTCCAGAAGTGATGTAACATGTCGTTCCCACTCATTCACAAAAGCCAACATCAACGCAACATGTTGCCAAAACAACCCAGTCAGACCTTAGAGACATTAGTCACATGTGTGTTTGTGGTCGCCCTTCTTTGGTATGCGTCTGTTTCTAAATGCGAGGATGAAGTCTTCAGCCGTATGCTGAAACCGGCTGCTTAAATGTGAGCAAACTCAGCCCTTGCGTGTACAGGTGTGAACGTACCTTTTCCCCGGTGAACACGTGGCGGGCCAGTTTGACCACAGCAAAGTGTCCGCGGCCCAGCGTCTTGTCCAGGTCGTACAGCCCGGCAATCTTCCCATCGTGGTGACGTTTGAGCCCTGCCATGGCTGCTGGCGGACGGGGAGGGAGGAGCTGCCTTCTGCCGGTCTTCAGCTGTCAGTTCTCCATCTTAACCCCCTTCCTCGCAGTCGGCTGGAGCTAGTTGGGGTTTGTCGCGTCCGTTGATTCGAGACCAGCTGTGGGTCTTTCTTGATGCTCAGTTCAGCCTCATCTTGTAGCGACAGGAGGGCTGAGAACTGTAAAACACAGGGAATCAGAAATCACCCATTCGCACTGACAATTTAACACTGCAACGGACCGAGTCGCTGCTTTGGAAGTAATGCCGCAGAGTCCTGAACCTGTCTAATGAACCGCTATCCACAAAACCCCCTCGTCCTCTCACCACCACTGTTCATCTCTGGCACCAGCTGGAGGAAGGTCAAATGTTCAGGCCACCGTGTAAACAAAGACAGTAAGCAAAAACAACATCTGGGTGCGTTTTAGGTAATTAGTCCCAATTCACTTGCTAGACAACGAGTTGCTTTGAGGGGTTTTACTGTATCTAGTGGTGCTTTGAGAAAAGTGTTAACGTCAGCATTTGCAGAGTGTTAACATGTCATACCGATACTGATTATTAGTAAACAACGAGATCGATAACCAATACTTGAAACCCATATAGCTATATGCTGTAAGAATAAAAAAAATAAAAAACTTGATGCCAGAATTTAGAATAACACAAACTCCAACACAAAAGTTTGGTAAAAAACACATGAATGATGTACAGAAGTTTAATTAAAGGAACATTTTTCGATATATACCCGTCGGTGTGGCTCAGCTGTTACAGGTAACCAGACATCGCTTGAGGCCACAGACTGACTACAGATAGCGAGAAGCGACGACATCACAAAGTAGCTTATTTTTTTATTCATTTTTGTTTTTTAAATCTGGAATCTGTTGTAAAAGTACCAATAAGTGGAAAAACGTTGGATATTGGATTCAGTAATCAGCAAGGGCAGTCATTCGCTGACCCCTTGTCAAATTCATAGTTTAATGATCGTCACTGAACCCACAGCTCAGACCAGGTGCCTTTTCCTAAACCAAAATATTGGACAAACTGCAATCTTGTCCTACACATAAAGTCAAACTTGCAAAAACTCATCCAGAGAGCGATTTCAGTTCAGGCCAAAGTGCTGGACTGACCCGCCAACTTACACTGACTTACTTTAAGGTATTTTGATTTATTGGCAAAAATCAAAGATATGAAAAGGTCTTTAATATTTATTTGCAAATAAATCAAAATAGAAACTCACACTTTAACGTGTACAACCCAGTTCAACAAATACGCTGATGATGCCACGTCTTATGTGGGTATTTGGATCAATCACTTACATGTTAAAAGTTTCGCTCAGAGTCATGCTGTACAAAACACAACCACATGTAAGAGTTGAGGAGACATTCCTTGCTTTTATTTTACAGACTTCAGTTTAAGGTTGTGTGAAGTTTGCTGGCACAGGGACACAGCTCCGTAGGATAAAGGGCTACAGCATGAGTGTTATTATTATTAGGGCTCCAAATAACCAAGAATTTAAAATATCAGTGAATCTGCTGATTATTTGAACAGGAAATGTTTAATTTAACAACTGGCAATATAAAATCCTGGAACCACCATATTCTCTTGATTAAATTTGTTAACTGATTCATCTCCTATTAAAACTTTTTGCTCAAGTAATTTTATGTTAACTATTTTTTTCCAACTCCAGTTAATTTGCTGCAGCATTTTCACTTGCACTGGTTTCTCAAGTAATTCTCTGCAACATAAACTTTGAAATTTCGTTATTCACATTACTCTGCCCCCGACAGAGCTCAGCTACTCCGCACCACTTCTTTCAAATGCCGCCACGTCTGACCTTCGGCTCCGTTCCGAAGAAGCTGCTCTCGTCATACAGTAACGTTGCTTCACAGGCCTGGTTATGAAACAACGCCTGCAGGGGAGGCATGCCATTCCAATTCCAGGAATCTACCTGCGTGCCGAGCACACAGCAACGACATCAAACACACAATGTGCCCTGCAAAAAAAGAAAAAAAAAAATTCCAGGGCAGTGATCCTCCCCTAGGTGTGTCCCACTCACCTGAATTCACAAAGGCAACAAAAAAACCAAACAGCCGTTGCCAGGGAGCACACCTATGATACAGTACGATGGGGAAAAAAATAACCCAGCAGCAGCAGCAGCAGTCTGTGGTTGTCTAAATGGAACTATGAAAGCCTAAAAAGCTCTTTGGTGTTTTTTTTTTTATGTGATCCTCACATAAGGACTGTACCTGTGAGAAACGAGTGAGTCATTTTCTTATAATAGGAGGCTGACATCTCTATCTGTCTCCCTCTCACACACGAGTAACATCGACTCTGCTGAACTCTTCGCCTCTTTGACACTGACAACATGTAGGTGTTGTTTCAAGAACCAGAAACGGCGACAGGAGACGCACAAACACACACATATACACACACATATACACAGACACGGGGAGCTCTGACACACTCGTCTGATGAGAGCGCGAGATCAGCTGTGGTGTGATGATGAGCTGCTGAGCTGGCCTCGGTCGAATCATCCACGGATGGCTCACTTGCAAGTCTAAGTCTGTGCCTCTTATTCACCTGAAAAGAACGAGCTTAGTGCAAATTAGAGAGCCGGCTAAGCCTCCAGACTCTCTGCGACATGTGCACATACATGCAGCAGCCGTGGGTCTGTTGTGTAACGTGGTCAAGGTGCTGGAGGTGTTATTGATTTACAGGGTAGTAGCATGTGTGTGTGTGTGTGTGTGTGCTCTAACAAGTACACTAACACACATATGAGGTCAAGCATCTGTTATAATAGCTGCTCCACTCTGATAGCCGGGAGATTCAAGATAAGCACAAGAACTGGGGGGAAGGTTGACAAGTCTCTGGTTAACTAGAAAATCAGTTTCCTGGTACATCTGATGGCCCAACTTTGCTCTCAAGCAAACACTTTGAAGATTACAGTAGATCTAATGCTTCAGATACAACCACCCCTGCTTTATGTGCAGCTTTGTTTGTAGCTTGGATTCCACGAGACACAACGAGAGCATCCTTCAAGAACTCCATGTGCGCAACAACACGCAACTACATCCCATTATCTGTGCCTTGCTGTAACACTACAAAGTTGCATCAGTCCCCTACACAGAGCACGTTGGTTCTCCAGCTGGATGTCACGTAGCACCATGTGTATGATGGATATATAATTCAATACGCTGTCGACAAGCTGGAATATCAAGGGATTTGAGCGTTCAAGCTGTTAAATGATCCTACACAGCCCATATGGGATCCCATCCCTCCCCTCCGCTGTCAACATGCCTGCTGGCTGCATCCACAACAACATGACAGTGCAGAGGAGAGGAAGACCATCCTGCGCCAACACATGGGAGCTGTGCGGACACGGGCAGCATGCTGGGAGAAAAAAAACACACACACACACAATCCTGGAGGATGGAGAGGAAAGTGAACACTGAAATCCTACGGAGGCAACTTGACACACATACTGGTAGAGAGGGCCCGCAGCGGCAGGATGCACGCATTCAGTAGCTACTTACCACAGAGGGGTCTGAGAGGCAGCGTCTTATCTGTTCCCGTAAAAGAAAAAAATTAATAAATAATTTTAAAAAAAAGCTGAAGCTGCGGGGCTCCGGTGTGGTGATCTGCGGGTTGAACGAGCCTCAAATCCGCCGCCGTTCACTCAAACGCTCGACTGACAGACAGCAGAAGCGGCCGCAGATTATTCCAATGAGTCCCTGTGTCGATCTGTCACGCTGTCAACTCAGCCGCTGTCTTTCCCTCTCGCTGCTGCGCTCGCAGCTGCGTCAAGCCGGCGCGACTTACACAGCGAGGCCTTCAAAAATAAAAGCACAGACTAGTTTACACATAAGTAAAATGGTCACTCCATTGTGAGGGGGCTTAGTGTCAAAGTGGGCCAAACCACATGTACTAGTTATAGCTGCCCATCGATGGGCAACTACAGAGTAATTGTGCCAGTGTGTTTGTTTTTGTGCGTGCATGTTTATTATAGCTGCAGGGTGGAGCAGTTGGTAGAACTGTTGCCTCGCAGCAAGAAGGTTGCGGTTCGCATCCCCCGCGGCAGAATCTTTCTGTTCTCCCCGTGCAGCGTGGGTTCTCTCCGGGTTCTCCGGCTTCCTCCCACACAGTCCAAAAACATGGTTAATTGGTGATTCTAAATTGTCCGTAGGTGTGAATGTGAGTGTGCTTGGTTGTTTGTCTCTAAGTGTAGCCCTGTGATAGACTGGTGACCTGTCCAGGGTGTCCCCTGCCTTCACCCTGAATCAGCTGGGATAGGCTCCAGGCCCCCGCGACCCCAGTGAGGATTAAGCGGTGTATAGATGATGGATGGATAATGGACTGCCTAAATGTTTGTATCATCAGCTCATGAATGTACGGAAAAAAAAAAGCTGCAATATGTCTTTTTCAAAACATCAAGTTTTGAAAAAGAAACATCAAGATGTGCAATGTTTCTTGGAAACATCAAGATTAAGTTGGCTTTTTGTGATGCCCAACATGTTGAGAAGGACACAGTGCTCTTATTGTGAAGGATCGCTCGTCGCGGTATTCGGCGTTGCTGCGGCTGCTTGACGACGTCATCATCACTGCGCATCGGCCCCGTTCGTCTGTGACGTCAGAGCCACGCTCAGTGACAAGCGTGTTTATCATTCCTGCGATCATCACACTGAACGTACTTTACCTCGTTCTCTGTGTGTCAGCCTGAACTCTGCTCACATAGGAGGGTTCTGTTTGGTGGAACATGAAGCTGCTGGTTATTTTCTGCCTCAGGCCACACAGAAGAACAATGGCTCATTATCAGTGTTTGTGCTTCCTTTATGGAAAAAAAGCAGTCTTTGAGGCCTCCTTCTGTTCTCACCCATCCTCAGTCACATTTTTCTTGCTGCCATATATGGAAAACAGAAAGTGCCACAATTCACCTTCGACTGCGCTTTAAATCAAAAACGACACTTTTTAACGCCATCAAAGGCCAGAAAAGGCGTTTCTCTCTACAGTGCTCTAATCACAGCACTGATTTTTACACTGCCAGAAGCAGACACAGCGTTTATCGGCTTTGTAAAGTGACTCCAATGAGGTGTATTTAGACCTCACTTTTTACATCATTAAAACCCTGTTTTCTTGTTGTTGTTTTTTTTTTAGCCCATTTTCACATCAATTCAAAGTTTATGTGACCAAAGAGTGAAGCCAGACCAAAACATTGTATCATGCAAGGTTCCTGCCAGTGTTAAGCTGGACACCTGTGATGTTTGCATGAGTTGCATGGAGTCAAAGGATTAATTATTCAACTTGACTATCCTCTTTGTCTTTTAAAATAACCCGCGTTAATCACTGTTACATAAATACAGCTGTACTGGGTGGACAACTACGTAATAGGTGGCTAACTCTCTTTACTGTTGTAGGATGACTGTGAATCGTACTGTTTTTACAGACGGCCAAATACTGATTTGCCTGACACTGTGATTATCTGAATTTTAAAAGTACTTCTGTGCATTTAGTTATCTGTTGTGGATATCGCTGCACCGGTTGGTTCCCCAAGAAGATATTTACCCGGTACCAAGTTATTCTTGCAGTACATGTGAGGTGTGTCATAGAAGTTCCAGGACTGCTGTCACAGAAGATATATTTTAAATCCAAACTACAAGTTTTCCCCTTGTTCCAAATAATCCCCCTGGAGTCTAACACACTTTCCCAGCCTTCTCTGCCTTCACGCCGCCATGCACTCCTGTAAGGATTCTTCCAGGATTCTCCGCAGCTCCATCGTCACAACCATCTTGATGTCGTCTTCAAAACGGATCCCCTTGATGACCCCCTTGAGCTTGGGGAAGAGGAAAAAATCCCACGGAGCCAGGTGGGGTGAGTAGGGAGGTTGCTCCAGCACGACGATGTTCTTCTCAACCAGGAACTGTCGGATGCTCAGGGCGTTGTGAGCAGGAACGTTGTCATGGTGAAGCAGCCACGACTTGTCCTGCCACAACTCTCACCTCTTCTCGTGCACTGAACGAAGCAAACGCTGCAGGATCTCTTTGTAGACGTTCTGGTTTGATCGTCTGAAGGGGAAAACTGGTAGTTTGTAGTTTGGGTTTATCTTTTGTGGGACCAGTCCTTTTCTGACACACCTCCTATGATGATCTAGTGGTCTGAGTGCAGTCCGGAGGTGAGAGTGTGAAACCCATGTTCACTATTACCACATTTCCCCTGCTGCTCCAGAAACACAACACAGAAAAATGCCCTAAAAAGCAGCATAATTAACAGGTAAACAACATTATTCTGTATTGTGTTGGAGCAGGATTGTAATCAAGAGTGTCGTAAAAAAAATAAAATAAAATAAACAAAAAGTTGCATTTCAACTGGAGCTCTGTAAAAAGCAATGGCAAAGCGGCATTTAGGATCTCACGCAAACCAAATGCGAATTATGGCACTTTTTGTTTTCTGTACACAAAGAGGAATCCGACCTCTGGTGGGTGGAGGTGGTGAGAGAAGAGGTGTGTTGGCATTAACTGTACGTCCCTGTTCTCAGAACTGAACCAGCTGGGCAATGTTCAAGTGTGCTGTTATGTAATATTTACAAGCTCCTCTCTGCGATGTGAAGTGGAAGCTGTTTGGCTGGTGACAGGATCTCCCACCACGGAGGGTCGGTTCCAGCCAGGACTGGGCTGGAGGATGCATGCACTTTATAAAAAGGTGGCCTTTGGTGATCATCTTTTAAATGAACTGGTGGCAAGCAGCTCTGTGCTGGTATGTTTAAGTGGCATCAGTTTGAAATATTTATTTCCTTCCACAACACAACCTGACTGCAAACAGCTTTCTGTGGTATTTGCTCTGTAGAGAACCTCTGTATTCAGGAGGTTCACGTTTGTCTACATGTATCTGAAAAAGCCTATCCTCCCCCTTTTATTTAGCATATTTTAAGTAGGAATACAGACAAAGGGTTCAGGCTCCACTATTAGGTGATACTGCCATCTAGTGGACGTAAACGGTTCTGACCATAACACACATTTCATCCACTTCAGTGCTTTTTATAGGAATTTTCCATCATCTCATTATAAACTCCTCACACTGGCTTCAGATGATCAGATTAAGCCACAGGCCAAGGGTCAGTTAGGAAAATGAAATGTATTAAAGCTCATGTGGCGCCTTAAGGTCTACAAAACAAACTGTGGTAAGATGGCTGATAATGCTTAGAAATAAAAACAATAATACCCGTAAATACCGCGGCTTTGAATTTGTATTTATACAGTCAAATGTATTCATATCCTTCCATTAAAGAAAAGGCAAAATTCACAAATAGTCACTCAAATAACTAGAAACTGAAAAAAATAATAAATCAAAATTTGCTAAATTATAATTCAGTGAAATAAGACATTGATTTTGAATTGTGGTTGAAAAAACAAACAAAAATAAACTGTCCCAGACAAATTAGAGCACTTTGCTGATGAGCAGTGGCCCAAAATCTAAACACCTGTCAACAAGTGCAGAAGTCTGATTGAGAGTTACAGAAAACACTTGATTGCAGTGATTGGCTCAAAGGATTGTTCAACAAAATACTAGTTTACAGGTCCCATCATGCTTGCTCTTTATAAAATATTTCCATTAAACCACAATTTAAAAGCAATATCATGAGTTTCATTGAAGTTTTATTTATTATTACTTTTGTCAATTTCAACTTATTTAGTGACAGCTGGTTTTTTCCCGTCTTTAATGGACTGAACTGGACTGTTTTGGTCAAGCACAGACCTTTTATCCTCTCTTTATTCCATTACTTTTCGACAGCAGAAGAGCTTCAATTCTTAGACGACACACGACCAGCCTTCAGTCAGTACAATCAACTCCGCCAATGCCAAGTCCCAAAAAAAAGCAGCACTCGAGATCACATTATGGAAACCCGTTCATTAGGCTAAACTCAGCTCCTACCACCAGTGCTAGCTCACTACGGTGCGTGACATAACGGAACATCTCATCATGCAGAATAATATCCTTAGTGTCCAGTGTGGGTTTAGTTTAACAGTATATTCCAGCAACATTTCAGACAAGTCCTACTATTATTGTTTTTAAATGAATTCTAACAGTTTGGGTGTATGTATTTACAAGTCAATCAAGTTTAATCCTAATAAATGACACCAGATGAAGAAAAATCATCATGGATACAACAAGTTCAGCAAAATTCAGAATGAAAAGACGAGAAGACGCATAAGAACAATTGAACAGGACATTTATTGAGTGGAAACTGTTCACTTCTTTGCTGCCTCCTTCTGGAGCTTCTTCACCTCGTGCTTGATGATCTTGTTCCTCTGCACAAACAAAAAAACAACAAGCGCGTTAATAACTATTCAATGACTGCTGTAGAATCGTCACAGTTTACCTGCAGACAGCTTATTTGAGCTGACCCGAGGTGGAAGAAGCCCACAGACATCAGCTTACTGATGCCACAGTGTGGAAATGTGCTGCTACAAGTAGTCATGCATGTACATTTACAATTGAGTACGAAAGTATTGGTATTAACATGTAATTAACATTAATTAACATTATGTAGAATGGAATATTTCAAAAGAATCGACAATATTAGATTCTAATGACTTCAATGTCAGAGCTGGTAAAGGTGATTTAACTCATTTATAATTTATCTGCTGGGTAGCTTGAAAATTTGATTTCAATAAAACATTGTCTTAATCTATCGTATTACATCATAATTTAGTTGTTGATTATTTTTCGTATTATGAAACTAAACATGCGAGAGCACCAGTAACTTCAGCTATCAGATAAATGTAGTGGAGTAAAAGGAACAACGTCTGCCTGTCGTGGAGAAGAAGCACCACACAGAAAAACTGAACACAAAATTGTACTTGGGCACATTACTGGAGTAAATGTACTTCGTTAAAACTGATCCATCATCAACTTGGAAACACCAGTGCAACCAGGACTACGGTCAGGATATTTAAGGGCTGGCCTCACTACACTGGGAGTTCCTTGTTTGTTTTACAACAGGCAGAATTAGGATTAATGTACTTTGTCTGCATATTCATCTTGCATTAACTCAACCTGCCTGAATAAGTTGAGAGGTGTTTTCTGTTGAACTTACCATCCTCTTGGCCTTCATCACCTTGTAGCGGTCAAAGTCTGACATCTTGGCCCTCTGCAAGAACAGCAAAGAAGACAAAGGTTAGCGGTATCAAATAATCTGCTTGCTTTTTCAACCTGTGCAAGTTCTGGACGCATTGTGTAACAGAAGTAATGAACGGTGGCTGAAATCCATTTGGCTGAGCGAGTGTGCTGCATTACTGTGCAAACTCAAAGTGTCTAATCAATCATAAAAGACAAGGTGCCATCACATCTGTCAGGCTCAGCCCGCGGACTAACAGGGATCGATTAGCTGCACACATTTGCAGTAAGCAGTGAAATAAAAATTACTTCGCAGTTTCACGTTTTGTGGAGGAAAAAAGGCAGTCTATCTACTACCATGTTAGAAAACATGACATTTCTTGACATACAAGCAGGTGCCAAGCTGTGCTGCTTTGACAAAGAATTTACATTGAAAACTTCCAGTTAACACCATCACTGCACCAGGTCTTTATTCCATGGTGTCAAGCAGCAAATCATCAGAACATCTTCTCCTAAAGACCACTCGACTGCAACTTTGTCACAACTACTTTTAATAATTATGCTGATTCACTGGCGATATGTCAAATACTTCAGTACACAGTCATTCAGACCCATCATGTATACCTCTTTACCCATTTTTTATTCTAAAGTCATATCGCAGAAGTTTCCAATATCAGCTGCAGTTCTTTCTGAACGAATACAGCAGTCTATGACATGGAATCCAAGAAATCAACTGGCAAAGCAAAACTTCGGATCCGCTGATAATGAGCAGTAGCTGAAACACACACTTTACCTTTTGTCTTGCCTCGATCTTCTTGGCCCAGCTGCTCTCTGACCACTTCTCGTTGACTTGGGCCTTCTCCCAGGCTCTTCTCACAAACTTCTGGCGGGCACTGTGAACCAACATACAATAAGCTGTCTTACTAGGAGTGTGCATTAATGTTTCATCAAAGTAAAAAAATATTCCTGTTCCAGCAGCACAAAGCCACCAAACTCATGCTAATGTCTGCTCTATATCGGTTGATCACTGGTCAGCTGGACCGTTCTTAATACAAGTAGTATGGCAGGGTGGTCACATTAGACACTCGTGTAGACATATGTGAAGTGCAGTATGGACACAGATCTACAATGTCAACAGGGCTGTAGTCATTCATTGAAAATCTTAGTCGCCGCAAATTATACTTTTGCTTCAACCAAATGGTCAGATAAACTAAATCAGCGGTAATGCATCGAGTGCCACACTACTGGAAAGCCTTATTATTACTCATAAACTATAAATGAAACATAAAAAGGTAGTATTTGCAGCCTACTAAATCAATCTAACCTACTTGTCCTACACTACTCAGAGCAGACCTGCATGCCGATACTCACAATTTCTGAAAATAGAACTAAATCACTGGTGATCCCAGCACAAAAACTATTGAGGAATGCAACACAGACAAGACATCCACTGTTTTTACATTATCTATCATGTTGGTCGTTGAGTTGTGGCATTGGCAGTTTTACACTCAACTTTTTAACAAATTCAGCGTAACCTTTTCGACATGGTGTCAATTACGTTGGAGAAAACTCTGAGCGAACATTAAACAAGTCAGACCCAGCAGTTTCCATTAGACTGGGCCAGTTCAAAGTTGTGTGAAGGCTGTGCTCTTCACAGGCAGTCTGTTCCTACTGCCACCAAAATGAACGTATTATTTCTGGAACGCTATTAATGAGGCGCTTTCCTCCGTATGATTGACCAAACAATGAAAATTTTGTCAAATGAGAGCATAATCAACTAACTAGTCAACCTGGAGACTACAGTCCTGAATGACACACCACCCTGTGAATTTTGTGGGTTACCTTTATTAAGTTATTTTCACAGATCAACATCTCATGCATGTAGCCTGTTAGGACTAGATACTTGTGTGAGTCTTCAGTGGTTTTCCTGGATTCAAAAGAAAAGGCAAAAGACCTGTTTCTGTACAGCCACTCACCTGTGAGGTACTTTGATGACATAGTCTGTGAGCTGCATGCACTTGAAGGGCATGGCTTGCCTCTTGACTCCTGTGCATGGACCATCAACAAGAGCCTGGAAAGCACAAGAACCAATTCACATCAATAAGTCAAACGTAAAGGTAACACTGCTCAATCTGCTGTATTCCAAATCACTCACCCTGTTTTGGTCAATGACATCTACGATGGCCACCAGCTTGCCAGCATGGGGTCCGAAAGAGACGTAGGCAACACGGCCGATCTCAACGAAGCGTTTGAACACCTGAGAGGTGTCAAATAAAAGCACATCAGAAAACATACAATCGGAAATGTGTTGTGTATGAACAGCTGGGTACACTAATATCACGACTTGATGAATCTACATAAAAGGCCTTCTACAACCAAACGTTTGGAGGCTGAGGATCAAACCGTTGTGTGATATAAAACTGATTAGAGCTGTATCACCCAGTTTACATACATCTACTGTTATCTAGATAAACAGTCACAGAATACAAATACACGTAACACTGTGTACAGCGAAAAGTATGTCTTCGTGAAACCATCTTGTAACAAAAAAAATGGCACTGACATTTAGTTGTGTGCAGTTGTGATTTACAAATGATTCATACATTTAAAGAAAGAAATTTTTAGCAACTATCTTATGTACTATAATCTTACATATATCCCACGTTAATGAAAACAAGTATTTTCTTTGCATCACTACCATTTCTATTACAATGCGGGCTGCACTCACTTTTTGGCAAGAGGGAAGCTGGATTGTACGAGTTAAATTTAGCTTTAAACGCTAATTCGACAGGCAAAAGCACTACGGCTGGCTAAAATTTAAAGCACACAATAGGGAAAGTAATGCAGAGACATGAACACAACGATCCCCGCGGACGGCTATCAGTTCTTAGGAGACGATCACTTTTTGGCATAACACCGGCCAGCTGCATTGCACAGCTTAGCAACAACTAGCTGGTGTTTCTGTACCGTACAGACAACAGAACTACATTAAACAGTGAGTATTAAACGTATTTAGGTGACACGCCGTCTTGAGTGTATGGTTTAAGTCAATGTTGGGGTGGAAAACGAGACGAAGTGGGTTTGCTTCACCGAGCAGCTCTCGGCCCACTCAGCCTGACAGACCACGTTGTAGTGCGGCAGCAGCCGACATCTTACACATTTAACGTTAAAACATAAAACTACGAGACGCGACTTTGTCAAACTCTTCGCAGAGACGCGTATGGGTGCGTTACAGATACACATGGCTCTTCTTGTCCCATAACAAGGCGATATAAACAAAGAAATTCGACTTGAAAATGCTAAGCTTTTCACGGTGAACTCACCATGATGGCGGTCCGGGAGCAGAAAGGACGTTAGAGCTTCCGCCAGGCGCACATACGGCTTCCGCTTAGGCGGTGCACATGCGCAGTTCGTATTTGTTTTATATTATTACCGAAACATCATAATAAAACCTCTTTGTGTGTATATTATCTAATATTTGGAGGCTACTGACACAGTACGCTTAATACAAAGGGAAATACCCTTCAAACATACTCTGGACAGCCTAAACATAAACCCCTGCGTCACACGCTTGTGTTGCCTTCACAGACCCCGTGAAACGTCGGAACACCATCGGCCTGGTTGTAGACCAGTACAACTAAATCTCAAGTCTGACTTTTAACAAGCCCCTATATTTAGCAACAGGGGCTCCCACAGAAATGCTTCATAGAGATGAAGTCTTGGGTTTGCACCATAGGCTGTATAAAAAAAAAAAACAAAAGCCATAAATGAATTTTCGGAATTCCACTATGCTGTTGTAAAATCGAGACTATTTGAAAACTATTTCAATATCAGAGTGAAGAAATACTTCAGTTTGGTATTTGCACACAGTTCATAATTAGTAATATGATGTGCATAGACAACTACAGGTGCAGTTAACATTTCGGTTACCAGGGTGACCACCAGAAATGCTGATGTATTTGAGGAGGGGATGTCATATGTATTACATATGCAAGACATCCATAGTTTATAAATGATTTCAGAGGTGAAAACTCCAGCCATGTGAGATGATCATTTACCTGGCTGCTGCTGATTACAGCAAAATGTATTTTCATTCATACCATATTTGGGTTGTTTCTCTAAAGATTAGAGAAGTCCTGCTCTTTATCACAAGCATGTCACTGCAACTTTTAGGAAACCTTTGGCAAACCTGGAAAATAAAGGAAATAAATAAGGAATCAAATATAGATAGATATGATAGGGGAGTGTCATATGTTACTCAAATTTTAAGGCCCTCTGCCACAGACCTGTGAATATGTCAATAAACGCTTTATCAGTCAAAAGATGAATGAAAAAAAGAATAACGACGACAATAAATTCTCAAAAAAAAAAAAACTTCTACGCTTTGACTTGTGTAAAAACTCTCCTTCACTGCACTGGGGTGCTGCTACGTGTTCAGACTAGTGACAGATTTCAAAACCTTGGTTCATGATTAAACCACTTGCGTGACTCACAGCAGTTAAGAGAAGTCAGCAGAACAAAGAAGTTGCTTTAAGAACCGTTTTTTGTGGTTGTGGTTCAGTTTCCAGTAGACACTTCTACATTGTGGTTCTCTATCACCAAACTGCATTTATTTTGTTAAAAACAGTGGTGGAAACATCCTTAATTTAAATACTGATGTATTACCAGCATTACCTTATTTAAAAATGTTGACTTAAGTGTGATGATTGTTTCTTTTTTTATCTTTTTTTAAAAAAAAGATCATTTATGTGGAATCCAGAAACCTGCAAACATGCAAAAGTTTAATAACTAGAGTCTGGTTTGGTTTTTATTGTCGAGGCTATGTGCTAGTACGGACTTGAAACCACATAAAAACATGTTGAGAATGTTATAGGAATATTTGATGAAACAAATATTCTCAGAAAATTATTGTCTGTACATTTTTACTTCAACCAGTCGGTGCATCGGTTTCAGCAGCAGTGTTAATAGGCGAAGCAACTCAAATTAATACACACTGGTGTAGCACATTTCATGCCTCTGTGCTCAAAACTTACAGTAAAACGGGAGAAATGTAGTAAAAGGCAGCACATCGCCTCCTTGAAATATAGCTCGTTCATGAATCGTGTCTGAAATCTAGAGGAATGTCGAATGTTGAAAAATCAGACTTGAGTGATTTTTATTTTTATTTTTATTTTTTTTAAAGCCGTGTGGTGTTCCTGAAGGCAGCACCGTCACTGGGAGTGTCTCTGGTGAACAAACACCGAAAATCATACCACGGAAGTCTTCAGCGGAGACAGCACCGGAGACCAGAGGTAACTACGCACTTTTATTTCAATTTGTTTGATCAACTTCAGTATTTAGGAAATTTTTCTTCATTTTTTTTGTCACACTTTCGACTTATTTATTCCAAATGAGTTCCACTGTTTGTATCAAAACTATTTAGTAACATTAAAAACAAATGACGCAATTTTTGTGCCTCTTGTGTAGCTTCATAAACTTTTTTTTGTTATTTTTGTTCAACGTTTAAATTTCACATTCTCAGTGGTGACTCTGGTTTTCACATTTGAGGTAGTTTAACGAAAGAGCAGGTTTCTACTCTGGTTTTAGGGGAAACGAAAGCTAAGCAAACAGGAGGGTCCCTGAACGTTTCCGTGTGCAGCGACGACAGCGTAGAAATTCACATAAAATATCATTTTAGACAATTATGTATCTGAATATATTGTCCTGTACTGGGATTATCATAGTGAATCTAAAAATGTAATATATATGTAGACAAATTCTATGTGTCAATGTAATTTGATAGTCTATAGTCAAGAAAAATAATCGTGTGTGTGTGAATATAGTGGAATGTTTGTTAAAATGTATTTTAAAAAAATATTTACAAGTTTTTCTTTTGTTCTTTTTTGCTAATCTGACTTCATCTAAGGGCTCAGTTGTCCTTAAAGTATATGGGGTTTTTTTCTTCCCTCTCGTGTATGAATTGATGAATGCGTTTGTGTGATTCATAGACTTGCTGCCACTGTGTCCCAGCCAAGCTAAAAATGGAACTAACGCATGTCAGTTTTAATTTCAGCCAGAGAAAAGTTCAAAATTCATTGATGTCAGTTAAATACTGAACCATGAAACCAACAACGAATCTTTAATTGTAACTGATCATTCCATAATTGTCCATTAGAATTCCATTTTAGGTGATCACTGCATCATCCCTCTGTTGTGGACTAGATTGATTTTATAAAACCGCATGATGTTTATGCACTGCAATTTAAAGGGAATTTTTTAATTACATTTTTTAAAATTGTATTTTTACCGTAACTGAGACAAAACAAAGACTAACAATAATGGGAAAAGAGAAGACTATGGCAAGTGATGAAGGTTCGCTGCTGTTAAAACTAAACTGGTAAGGTTGGGACTCTGTAGCCCACATGCTACCCACAATCCACCAGAAGACTCCTGGAGTTTATACAACTACATTATATTTATGTTCAGATTTGTCAGTTGCTTTCTGTTCATGCAGTGTATTAAGTTTAAAAAGTCATTGTAGTATCAGTGCTGTCTGTGCTTGAATGTTTTGCCTCCACAGTTTTTTTTTTTTTAAACAATACTAATGTGATGTTGTTGTATAGGTGACAGAGCCAGAATGGGGAGGAATCCAGTCAACCACAAGCTGTAAGAGCCAGTTTTTTGTTCTACTCAGACTGGTTTAAATGAGTCATGGCATGTAGCAGCACTCCCTTAGCTGGTATGAGTGGTGTAAATAGTTTCATTGTGTTGTAAAGTTTTCAGATATCTCCATTAGGCTGAACACGTAGCACCACCCAGTACAATGGAAGTGGAATGTTGTTGCACTGCTTAAAGTGTGGACATTTTTTGAGGACCGAGATACTGAGTCCTGTACATTGACCGAGTGTAAAATGAATAAATGGGGATAAAGAAGTGAAATCTGTTTTTAGTAAAGTCTATTAAGTTGATCATCTTTTCTGCCTTTTAGTTCGACACTGCAGCCTTTAGATGTGTCTGGTTTCCCAGTACGCAACGGAATAAAAGGTAAACTTCACACATCTTTTCCTGAAACTTAAAAAAATGCAACAAAAAATGATGATTTATTAATTTTTTAAAAAATCTTTCATCAAATTCCTCATTTCCGCAATATATTGCAGGTGCAGCCTACTTGAGTTTACTGTCACATTTTGTATCGACTCACAAACACAAAGAGTTTGCCTTGAAGAAACCAGCAGGTGCCGTGGTGAGGATAGCAGAGCTTGAGGACACAATTTACTGTGAGGATCAAGATGTGGTGAACGGGTGGGGGAAGTTCTACCTCCCCGAGACAGTAACCATGCAGGTTGTAGGTGTGGTTGAGGGCACACCGTACCCGTGTGACCAGCTAGTTCTGATGGCCTGTGATGACAATCGTTTTTACGCCTATGATGGAGAGGAGCTGCATCTTGTGGCTTCAAGCCTAGAGTCTGATGGAATAGAGTTTCCAGCATCAAAGAGCTTTTACAAGGGGGAGGCCTTCAAAGACATGGTGAGAAGTTACAGTCATTTACTGGGAACAAGCAAGAAGATGGTTATGATTGACTACCCTGACAAATGATCCATGACAACATTTTTTTTGACATTGTGTGTAGACTAAGGAGGACTGGGCTGAGGTGAGGAAAGGCCCTGTGGGCAGGAGGTTGGACCAAGAGCATCAGAAATTGGTGAAAGCAACTAAATCCAGACTCCTGAAGAATCTCAGAATCGGCAAAGAGAAACAGAGGTAGGCATCTTTATGTTTGGTGAGGAGCTAAAGCTTTGAGTAGAACTTTATGAAGGCAAGATTCGGTTTCATGTGTGACGCTCGCCTGCTGAATACCTGCAAAGGTAGTAATCACTCTGTCTCCTCTCCAGGTTGCATCAGAAGTTTGGAGGTGGCCCACTTCCTGACAACATACTCTGTGGGTTGACAGGTGGCCAGGCTGCTCATACAGCTGTTCATTGAGCCGATCTGAGCACATCCGATGACCAGGCTGCTCATACGGGCTGAAATGAACTGTTGTCGTATCACAGCTGGAGAGGCTGAAAGGCCCTGGACAGTTGATTAAAAAAAAACACAAAATTAACAGTGTCTCTGTGGGACAATGAGGATGTCGGAGTCCCCGGTGAAAACCAAGTGGGTCCCGGGGGGCTGGAGTTTATCCCAGCTGACTTAGGGCGAAGGCAGGACAGGTCACCAGTCTGTCACAGACAGCCAAGTATTCTTACATTCACACCAACCATTTTACAATTGTATTGTGATATTTTTTTAAATTTTTATTTCATTTAACCTTTATTTAACCAGGTGAGTCCCATTGAGATTGACATCTCTTTTACAAGGGAGCCCTGGCCAAGAGGGCAGCAACAAGGTTTGCAACAATACAACACACAAAAAATAAGCTAATTAATGTAACATCACTATAAGGCATAAATACATGGAAAACATACAGTACGTAAAAACTCATTTAAAGCAGCTACAGACTTCTTTTTTTACAGTTTGTAACAAACATTTAAAATCTCCCAAGGAAACAAGGTCAGACAATTTGAGCATTTTCTGGATCAAATTCCAGGACCAAGGGGCATTGTAACAAAACGCAGTCTTCCCAAATGCAGTGAAGGCACGAGGGACCGAGAACAGTAAAATGTCCTGGGAGCGGAGGCTGTACCCACTGGTAGAGCGAACAAGGAGGCGATTTAAATAGCCAGGGAGAAACCCTAAGATGGCTTTGTAGATGAAAATGTGCCAGTGGAGCCATCTGCGGTAATGGAGTGATGTCAGTCCAGACCCTTCATAGGTGGGTGATGGGTGAGAGATTTGGCATTTAGAATAAAACGCAAGGCACCAGGATACACAGTGTCTAACACCTTAAGGGATACAGCAGGGGCATGCATATAAAGAACATCACCATAATCGATCACAGGGAGAAAGGTAGTCATGACAAATCTCCTTCTGGCAGCGAGGTGAAAACATTGCTTATTTCTAAAATAAAAACCTAGCTTTAATCTGAGTTTTTTGACAAGTCTATCCAAATGAGTGGAAAAGGTTAGTGTGGAGTCAAGCCAAACCCCAAGGTATTTATAGGAATCCACTAGTTCTGTGCACTTTCCCTTAGAAGTGGAGATGTTAGGAGCAGGAGGCCTGGAGTGTGATCTAGAGAAATGCATAACTTTTGTTTTACTTGCATTTAAGACCAGCTTAAGGTTTTTAAAGTCGGCCTGAATCAAAGTAAACAATTTTTGTAAGTGCTGGAAAGCGCAAGACAGAGAGGAAGCACAAGAATAAACAATTGTATCATCAGCGTACAGATGAAAGTTGGAAGAATCAGAATCTGTTATATGTTGTTGATATAGATCATGAACAAGATGGGCCCCAGAATGGAACCTTGGGGCACACCCCGAGCAATTGACTTAGGAGATGACCTCTGCCCATCGACAAGGACTGTCTGGGACCTGTCCGAAAGATAACTAGCGAACCAATTAACCGAATCAAGACTCAAGCCAATATCATGAAGCCTATTAATTAAGATGGTGTGGTCCACAGAGTCAAATGCCTTGGATAAGTCAATAAACACTGCTGCACAGTGTTTATTATTATCAAGGTTTTGAGTTAAGTCATTTAGCACTTTGGAGGCAGCAGTTATTGTGCTGTGACCAGATCTAAAGCCAGACTGAACAGAGTTAAGCTTTCTGTACATACTATTTTGTTTGACATTTGCATATAAGGAGCAAAGTCATTTGCAATTTCCTTATACATTGTGTAATGTCAATGAAACAGATTCTGATTCTGTGGACAATTTTGAATCAACGATTACACAACGGTGCTAGCTAGGGCCCAACCGAGTTATTGGCTGGCCGATTAAATCGGTCGGCCCTAGTGCTAGCCACCGCATCACCATGACACCCACAGGAGAAAGTAATGAAAGTGAGAATTATGCAATACATTGAGTAAGTATTTTTTCTTAAAAATATGAAACTAAAATGGTTTGGTGTGGTGTGTCTTACGTGTGCTGAGAAATGTGTGTGTGCTTGTGTATGTGTTAATAAACAAAAATAAAACTCTACCTTCCTGTCTCTCCTGTCTTTCCGTGTCCATCGGCTCACACTTTTTTTTTGCCTACATGCAGGTGAATGTGGCCAGATATCTATATGAGCTTGAAGTGGTTCTCACAGTGTTTTTCATTAGCGTCCCAGACTGTAATAATAATGCAAAATTCTACTCACTCTTCATGGAACATAAAAGAAATGTTGCGTTTACAGTGACAGCTTGTAAATAAACTGGCATTTTAAGGCAAAGCTAATAAATATTTGGTAGTAATGAACAGGATTGGTGTTGGTTAAAACATTCAACTCAGTGAAAGTGTAAAATGATAAAAAATAGTTTTAGGGCAATTTTTTATTTATTTTTTTGGCAAGGACCCTTATGTCTGTGCGGTCCTCTGCATAACTTTTGAAAATTGATGACTGAAGGCTAATAAATAACTGTTAACTGTAGTACAACCTCCAATATCCTCTAGTGAGCTAGTTCATATCAGAGTTCATGCCTGAGGAGTTGCCAGACCTTTTATGCTCAGTCGCAGGACTTCCCCAACAGAATGCAGCTCTCACTGTCAAAAAGGTCTATTGTTTGGCAAAGTTTTAACATCAGCCACCATAAACATTCTGCATTATATTCATTTAGCACAGACAATGCAAGTCACATTCTTTCTTAGTACCCATTGGAGCTAAAGAAATGAGCTGTTACTGTTGAGTTGCATTGCTGTGCTACCACACCCTGTCACACAAACACCCTGTCACACAGAAGAAAACTGATATAATGTGCATTTATGTTCATGTTCATGTCAGCACCCTGTTGTACTTTCTCAAGCAGGTGATGCGTTCTTTGCATTCTTTGGGTTCTAATGCATTCAGATTTTCTTTTTAGAGAGCAACTGACAGATGTGTTTCTGAGATTTCCTACCAGTGTTGCTGAACACTAACCAGAGGTTTCCCGTCTGCCCAGTGTGGGCTAACCAGTCTTAGGGCATTTCCAGTTGAACAATTCATTTACTGTAATTCTACTTGTGGATTGAATTCGATGGGATGGGTGTGGTGAGGCATGTTTTGTAACTGGCTTAGAGGTTAATCACAGTCACAAGCTTAAGTTTCGTTTTAACATTAGTTGGGACATATTAAGTGATGAGTTGCCCAGGAAGTTTTGAGTGTAAACTCTTTATTTTCTCTATTTTGCTCTTAATTCTGCTACTAATTTGTACCTTTTCTGTATCAATTTAAGGTGCAAATGCCTGTATTTTTGTAAAGAAAATCGCAAAATTCAGGCACCAGGTAATAATAATAATAATAATAATAATAATAATAATACTTTTGGGTCTGTTGTTCGTACGTCGGTCCTTTTCACATTAATAATAAATTATTTCATTTTTATTCACTTAGAACCTAACTGGACTTCAGTAGGTCATTTGTGTTTCAGCAGGATTCCTGCTCACATTCTTTCTACATATTCAAAACATATCACACATATCAGTGTTTTGGGGAGATTTTTAGGAGTCATTGACTTCTCAACGTCAAGAATAAGACACATTTGGTCCAAACATTAATCACAAGAGATATTGTTAAAGCCTCTGAGTAATTCTGGACAACAAAATCAACGTTTCTGAAAGTAAACTTGAAATAATGACCAAGTGGCTCAGTCGTACCTTACTTGCATGTCAGACTTTTTAAAAAGTGCTGCACCGACTGATCAAGTGGCAGGAATGAGTCAAAAGTTTAAGAAGTTGTATGAGCTCATTTAATTTGTACAGGTAGGTGTTGCTCCTGCTTGGCTGTAGGTTTGCCACTCCTCTAGAAATCATAGTTCAAGTTACAGCAGGTCACGGAAACCACTGGAAGTATACGTCATAGTTTGAATGAACAGGAAGAGCTTCATTTGTCTGCCTAAGTTTCATTTACTCGGAAGATACAATGGTGAGTAGCTGCTTTCCAATAGTTTCCTTTGTCAGTGTTTCAGTTATATATGTATAGATATAAATATCTTGATGATGATTTTTTACATTGCTGATTTATTTTTTGGTTGTCAGTGAATTTTAAAATTTTAAAATGTGTTATGTTATTTGCAATTTTACCAGGCTGCTCAACGGAAGAAAAAGTAAGTTAACTGATTTACTAAAACTCAAAGTTCATCACTGCATTGTGCAGTTTGGTCTTGTTAATTTAACTGATGTTTATTATTTAAGGCAGGAATATTTGAAAAGTGAAGAACTTTTCAGAAGGAAAGCTTACCTCATTATAACTGAAATGGTTGAGCTGAGTATCCAGACTCGAGAAGATACTTCAGTGTTAGTGGATGAGGTACGTTGGATGAGAACGTAATTCAAAATAGAACATAAGATACAACATGGTCAATGATATTTGTGTGTGTGTGTGTGTGTGTGTGTGTGTGTGTGTACAGATTCTTCACAGCATCTTCTTTTTGGGAAGGATCCATAAACCACCAATTTCCCCAGAAATTATTCTGAAAGATGATGATGAGGCAGAAAACCTACTCAGCACATTGATGTCCTGCTACCCTCGGCCTTTTGAACTCTATTCCAGTCAGCTGCCCAGGAGGAGTCCATTTTCATGTGTGCTAGACATGGTAAGGTTATAGTTTGTCAGAAAAGGATTAAATTCTTCATTGTGAAGTCGTATAAACCTGCTCAAATACTACAGTTTGTGATTAAAGTACATCATTGCAGTTTGTGGGCACAAAGCCACAGCTTGATATTATGTGTGATTGTTTACAGACGGTCCTTCTAGTTGGACAAGAGAATGAAGAGGAAATAAAAGACAGACTGCAAGATTTCATCGATACGGTGGAGGAAGACGTTCCATCAAACCATTTGATTTCTTCCACCATCTGTGTCTCTCAAAAATACAACAATTCAGTCCGGTACTACGGAGTCTCCATGTCCACTTCTGGTCGTAATGCAGGGAAAATCATGGTTGCTGCCTCGTGTTTTGGTGCCTGGGATGATTATGTCGCTGATGCAGTGATGACCTACTATCCAGATAAGTCCAAGAAGGAATACTTTGATGGTACCATTGAAATACCTGAGGATGTCAGGTGTCAGGCTTTTAACCTTAGATATGGAGATGAAAAGCATCCTTGCAGATCATGTGGGAATTTGTTTGGCTTGAACACACATGAAGGACAAAAGTGGCCCTATGGCAACTGTGCTGAAGTTGAAAGTTTGAGCAACTTGCTAAAAAATGAGAACGAAGTTAAAGAGCAGTCACAACCAAGATCTGAGACTTGGACACCTGAAAACAGGCAGAGAGCCAGAAAAAGTGTTCTTAAGGACCTTAAGGCTGTGTTACGCACGATCCAATTTAAAACCTGGGATGGTGAACATTTCTACGACCCTCTGGCAGGATAGTCGTGAAGAGGGGGGATACTGTCATCTGTTGTGATCTGATTCTTCGACAATAAAAGATAACCACTGTTAAACCATGTAATCATAAAATCAACATTGCATGCTTTATCTTCTGGTTGTGCTTAATAACAGTCAAGATTAAATGTATTCATAGCAAACATTGCAAGCGTGTCAAAATTTGAAATGCAAAACATGCAAAATATATGTAAAACATGTTGTTCGCAATAAAACCAAACTGTCACCTGAACCAAAGTCAGTGCTTTATTGTGAGACCTTCGGGCACATGATCAGATTTAAATGGAAAAATATTGTTTACACCCCACAAAAAAGTGCAGTTTAAAAAGAAAAGGTGTGAATGTGAGTGTGGTTGGTTGTCTGTCTGTAAGTGTAGCCCTGTGATAGACTGGTGACCTGTCCAGGGTGTCCCCTGCCTTCGCCCTGAGTCGGCTGTTTGTAAGTGTAGCCCTGTGACAGGCAGGACTGTGATCAAGAATGTGAAGTTTGAGGAGGACTGGAGCATGTACAGGGTCGTCAGACACACTTCCTCTTTGATGGTGAATGATCACAATTCAGAGCGCTGCCATAGTCACGCCCTTTGACTTTTGAGGAGTGTTTTAATCACAGAGCCCTGTGGTATGTGCTGGCCAAATTTGAGGCGTGTGGGAGTTAACCCCCAGGAGGAGTTTGCTCTCGAATATGACAAAAATCACGAAAAATTTCACAGTTAATTAAAAATGGCGGACTTCCTGTTGGATTTTGGGTATGGGTCCGGCCCCTAAGTCCTACACAGGCCTACCAAATTTCGTAGCTGTAGGTGAAACTTCCTGCCCGTAGTAGATGTTAAAAAGTGTGTAGGGGACCATTTTAAGACGCACATCCGCAAGTCTCATAAAATTTCAAAAGTTTTGCCAGTTCTGATGTATCTGCAAATTATTATGAGTTTTGGAGCATGTTTAGACCCTCAAAAATTCAATTGTTCTGTTCTTCCTCGGGGTCCAATATGGTCCTATGCACTGTTGAACGCGGGCCCTAATTACATGTGCGTCATGATGTCGTGTTGCGTTCAGGGACGTGATTAAGTATCAGAATTGACTTCTGCGACTTCAACATCAAACAACGACCTAAGTTGTGATTAGACCAGAGGTGCCATTTGGGGGAACGAAGAGCTTTAAACATTGCAGTGACAATCGATGGTTTAGTGATAAGCGCGTAGACGTAAAAGAAGTAAAGAGTAGCCAATGTGGTTTGTTTTCTTTATTTACTCATCAGGGCATAAATCATTAGAATTATACACCTGTGTGGACAAGATAGGTGTCAGAGAATGTACATGTTGAGCGCTTCTTATCACCTGTCTCTCTTGCTGATTTGAGCGTCTTAGAAGAAGAAACCGATCCTCCGACGTGGTAAATTCCAACATTTGGTGAGTACGTGGAGGCAGCGTGTGGAGGAGTGGTTGACGTTAAACGCAACTGCAGAGTTTGTGGAGTCACAGTTGCGCCTGAGAGGACAGACGGCGTCAGTCTGTTTGTGTCCAAGTGGTAACTACTTTTATCTGAACTTATTTGCTATGATTACGAACCGTCTTTTACAACTGAGCTTCTCGAGACTTGATAAAGAGCTTTTAAAATGTCGTTTGCTGCGTACAGCCGCTAGCTTGTCAGCAGGTTAGCTAGCGAAGCCGTTAGTTTTGATGGAGAGTTGGTGAAAACAGGTCGTCAGTGCATTTATTAATCGTTTCTACTGACTGCTGTCCTAATTATTTACCATGATGTCGTTGTGTTATCCTGGGAAACCGTAGGTCTGCTTTGTGTGTGTGACTTACGAGTTGGTTTCGTTTTCAGCTTTGAGCCTCGAGCTGCTGCTGTAATGAATTTTAATTGAAAGTTTTAATTGTCAGTAACTGATGAAAGACTGAATAACTTCCTGGAAAAAAAAACAATACTTTTAAACGACATATAAAGGAAATGAAATTGGCTGCTAACGTTGTTATAGCTACGAAATGCAAATTTAATTTATTAGTATATTTGTCAATACATATATTTAATTATTTAGTAATTATAGCCACACTCCTACATCATTTTAAGTCTAACACTAAACTAAAGAATACCTCTACATTTCTTTAAGTATGGTAATTTTCTTATTCGGGTTGTCCTGTGCTCTTTGCCACCAGTTTGATCTGAATCATTTATTATTTAGTATCTGCTGATACTGAGCCCCAATCTGATGCCATTTTCTGAAATAATACACGCTTAAAATACATTGAAGTTATTGGTATAAATCCCATATGCTTAAATCCAGGCTGCTCCTTGGAGCTCAGGTGTTTAAGACAAGCCGGGATCAGCCAGGACAGTGTTCCTGTATCACAGTCATGTGTGTAACAGAGCTGCATTTGCTGCCCAAATCATGTGTCTGGTGACTAAAACAGAAATATCGCCACGAGACAAATGTCCACTTGGTTTGTCTTATCAATCAGTTAACAATGCACTGATGATGCCGCTGATTTTTGGATTAGGAAAATAATTTAAGTTACAAACTACTTTGATTGGCCCCAATTCCAATCTTTGAGATTTTATCAGGAATAAATCCCTTAAATTTCATTCTGTCATACAGATGAAAAGCACTGATATAATAATATATCCATCCATCCATCTGTTATATAAATACACAGTCGTCCTCAAATTTATTCATACCCTCCCATTAAAGAAGGGAAAAAAACAGCTGTCACTAAATAAGTTGAAATTGACAAAAGTAATAATAAACAATAAATAAAACATTTAATGAAAATCATGACATTGCTTTTGAATTGTGGTTCAAAAGAAATATGTATATAAACAAAAAACAAACAAACAAACAAACAAAAAACAAGCATGATGGGACCCATAAACTAATATTTAGTTGAACAACCCTTTGAGCCAATCACTGCAATCAAGTGTTTTTAGTCTGCAATCAGACTTCTGCACCTGTTGACAGATATTTAGATTTTGGCAAAAGCAACGTCTTTTTTCACAAAATATCTAATTTAGCAAATTTTGATTTATTATTACATTTTCATTTTCTAGTTATTTGAGTGACTATTGTGAATTTTGCTGTTTCTTTAATAGAAGGGTATGAATACATTTGAGGACGACTGTACACCACTTAATCCTCACTAGGGTCGTGGGGGGCTGACTCAGGGTGAAGGCAGAGGACACCCTGGACAGGTCACCAGTCTATCACAGGGCTACACTTAGAGACAGACAACCAAGCACACTCACATTCACGCCTAAGCACAATTTAGAATCACCAGTTAACTCCAACATGTTTTTGGACTGTGGGAAGAAGCTGGAGAACCCGGAGAGAACCCACGCTACACGGGGAGAACATGCAAACGCTACACGGGGAGAACATGCAAACTCCACACAGAAAGATCCTGGGCATCCTAACCACCAAGCCACTGTACAGCCCTCAATAAAATATCTGAAAGTTAAATTTAATGCACCTCAGGTATTTAATTTAATTTTATACTGTCAATCTGCAACATTTTAGAGAGAAAATATAGTATTTTCACAACATTTATCTGGTGACGTTATGACTGGTTGTCATTTTATATTACAGTCCAAAGCAGTTTGAGTCAGTTGATTGGCTTTGACACAAATATGATCATGATTTTTTTTTTTTCTAGGTTACAGAAAGCCAGGATGGCGGCTGCTACATTCATGAGGTATCCACAAGAGCCAAGTCTCTTTTCTTTGGGGAGGCTGAATAAATCAGCAGATACATGTGGAGAAATGTCCACTGCAGTACATTTACCCATTGTAGACATAAGGCTCTTGCTTGCAGACACTACGCTGTACTTTTGAGCTGATCATTTTCTGTAACCTCCTTTCTTTTCCATCTTTCAGTGCAGCTGATACACTTGTTCTGCCGGATTTGGGGCAGTGCAGGCAGACAGAAGGTTGGCAACACCTGATAACCTTAGTGTTGAGCCTTTCATACGTTTCTACATATTTGTCGATGTTCTCTCATCTTGTCAAACTGTGTTACAGGTGCAGCATACCTGGAGTGGGTGTCAGGTTTTGTATCCACCTACAAACACAAGAAGGTAACTTTGAAGAAACCAGCTGGTGCCTCATTGAAGATAGCAGGACTTGATGACACCATTTACAGAGGGAAGCATGATGAGGTGAACGGTTGGGGAAAGTTCTACCTTCCCAAGATAGTGAACATGCAGGTTGTAGGTGTGGTGGAGGGAACGTCATGTCACTGTGACCAGCTTGTTCTGATGACATGTGAGGACAAAAAGCTGTACGCCTACGATGGAGAGGAGCTGCATCTGGTGGCTTCAAGCCTGGAGCGACTTGGTGACAAGGAAATAGAATATCCAGCATCCAAGAGCTACTACAACGGGGAGGCCTTCGATGATATGGTGAGAGGCTACAGTCATTTACAGAGAATGAGCAGAGCTTAGGGATCCTTGATGGAAGTGAGAGATCACCTGACAGGTTTTTTTTTCATGTCGTCTGTTGTGTGTAGACGGAGGAGGACTGGGCGAAAGTAAAGATGGGAGCTGTGGGGAGGAGTTTGGAGCAAGAGCATCGAAAACTGGTGGAAGCCAATAAGTCCACATTCATGGAAAACCTGAAATCAGCAGGACACACGTAGGTGGGTATTTGTCCTCACATGAACTTATATCATGGAGGTCATCACAACCCACCTTAAGTCTTTTAATGTTTAAAATGGTGTCAAAATAAAATACAGCAGCTGTTGGCTGGGAGATAGAAACATGATTTCAGAGCCCCTTTCAGATTTTCGCTCCTCTCTCTTAATCTGACCCCTGAACATGTCTGCTTCATGCCTGATTGAGCGCCATGGGAACAGTCACAACCGCAATCTTATTAAGTCAGACCTTGTAATATTTCTGTATCGCTTTCAACTTGGCACAAGTCTGAGCTGTGTACACAATAATAGTAAGGTGTGCTCCAGATTTCAATATGTTTTGAGATGTGTGAAAGTGTTTAGGAACCTTTTGCTAATTCCAGCACTAAAATTTGTCTTTAAACCACAAACCACAGAGAGGGCAAAAGGTGCATTTGTTTGACAGAGGCCAGACACAGACCTCTCCAAAACCACAAAACTCTGTTCATGTTTCAAGCTGAGTCTTGTCTATTTTGCTCTATATTGTTGCCTCTTTACTGAATAAAACTCTCATGAAAATACAATCTACTGTCATAAATGTAGTCGAGGTTTGCAGTCGTGACTTATTGTGTGTGGATGTCTCCAGCAACTACACTGTTGCCCATAAAGTTAGAATGAAATATTTTTTCACTTGATAGATAAAGTGTATATCTTCTCAAAACTTTCTTGATATCACAATATACATACAATACATATCACAGTAAAACATTTAAACCACAATTAACTTTTGCAAACTGTGTATTCAGGCTTAAACTAAATTGTTGGTACTGAACAATAGGATTAAGGGTTTTGTTCAGTTTTTCAACCTTGGTCATATCACAAGAAACACATATTTGAGGGGATTCCATGCATTAGAATGTCCAAAATTACTCTTTCAAATGTCACTAATATTGAGTATGGCCACCGCTGACATAGATCAGTGCGTTCGTGGCATACTGTCCACAAGCTTGTTGATGGTGTCAATGGGCAGGACGTCCCACTCTTTAGTCAGATCCCAAAGCCAGAATTTGTTTCACCTGGTTACTGGGACTCAGTATGTGATCATTGCAGCCGGTCAAACGTGATTGCCGATGTGTATAGAAAGAAGAATGTGCTTGAAAACAAAAAATATTCCATTTTTATGGGCAACAGTGTACTTGTAGAATGTGACCTAGTTGTTAAAGTAACTACCAAAATACGGCAACAGGTAACCGAACAACCATGAAAACACATTTTCTTGTATCATAAGTGGCTGTAGTTGGACAAACGATCACACATCAACAAAAATGTTTAAGAAATGATAAATAACCTGTGGTGTCAAAGTTTGACAAGCTTGCTATCAGTTTAGATTTAGTCTTTTGTTTAGTAGCATTATCACGCATTGTACATGACTTGATGAACTATCCAGTGTCGTGTGTATCATGCATAGATATCCCAGTTATTGTGGCTCTATCACTGTAGTGAGTGTGAATGAAGCCATGAGGAACATTAACAGAACACTGACCTTTGTCTGAAGGACAGAATCCTGTCACTTTAACAGACTGATAAAGCAAGCAATGTTTTGTGTCCCTTGTTTGGGAAAAAAAAAGGACTTTTGTTATGCAGCATTATCAGTTTTGTTATGCTGATCATGGATTGCCTGTTATACTCTTTTTCTTCATTGTCTTTATAGATGCTGGTGTTGGGCCCCAAAGAAACGACATGAAGTCAAAGTCTCAGCAGAAATCACGATTATTTGTATCATGAAATATTACAGCATGTTTCTCCTCTGACCACACACTAACGTCAATGTCAAGGCTCGATGTGTAAAATGATAGTGCTTATATTGTTCCCATTTACGTGTGTTGCTGGATGTCTGATTTATTCAAACTTTCCAAACAGAAGCGGCCATTTTATTGTGATACAGTCCGCTATGCTTGTGATGCTGTAAGTTTTAATAATGTATCAGAACGCAGCAGGGTGTCCTATATTATCTGCAAAAAAATAAATAAATTTAAGCTTATTCCAGCTTGCATCATTGGAGCGGCCGTACACTCGGCACAGACATTTTATCACGACTAACAAGCAGTGACGCGTTGGGGCCGGTTTGTTATTCACTGATCGTGCATAACTGTGAACTGTGGAAAGAAACTGAAGGATGTTGACAAGCAGAGCAGGAAAACTCCACCCATCGAAAAAAAACTGCTGAGATAAAGAAATAGTTCACTGTTGAGACTTATTTGTGTCGCCCTGCTTATGTCTTTTTCAAGCTGCCTATGTTTTGTTGTTGCATACAACTTTTAATTTCATTCCTTTCTGCAGTTTAGAGTCTGACCTTTGCTCCCTCATTAGCACAGAAGCTCGTGAAATTATAAAACTGCATCAAAGACTTCCCACAATACATAGTAATGAGCTTATAATGACTTTTGTAGTAGAATAAACATATCTAGGTGACATTTCTTTGACTGCGTCATCATTAAATGTGTTGATCCTTGCACACATTGAGCTGATAATGCAGTAATACGTAATAAAGTAAAGTTAGACTACCTCTCAAAGTTTATATTCACTGTTTACTTCATTACTGATATCATCTTAGCATAGTTGTCTCATGGAGCTTTTCTCCCAGAAGTTAAGGTAAAGAAGTGAATTTAAGCTACACAAGATGTTAAATTAATGGAGCAGTGTGTTTGTAAAGCAGAGTAAATCTCTTTATCTAAGTGCAGTGGTGGTGCATGTTCTGCAGTTAACAAACACAGCTCAAATTCCAGTTCAAGGGTGGATGTGGATTTACTAGAAATCACATGACAAAGCCTTTAAGGCGTTGGCTTGTCTGTGAGGCAGATACCAGTTTGTAATTCTAGTTTCATTTTTAGACTGCAGCAATGGTGAGTAGAGCAGCTTTTTACTGTCGTCCTCTCAGCCAGCGTTTGATAAACATTAAATCCTCATGCAGTTCTGTGGGGATATTATTGTAGCAAAACTATTTGTAAATGTGTATGGAGACCTGTGTGTCTGTCGTGAGATCTGTTGATGTGTACGAAGATATTAATACATGAAAGTATTTGGCTACAAGTGGTGGAAACACAAACAAATCACCAGTTATGAGTCAAGCGGGCCTCACAGTTGGCTGTCTTTTTACACATGACTTTTGCTACACCTCTGCTGTGAGAAATTCGTATCTGTAACTTCAGGGTTTTTGTGTCCTGAGCTCAGGCTCACAGGCTCGTTCATTCTGGTTGCTTGCTGCTCTGCTGCTCTGTACCTCAGTAGCTATGCTGCCTGCAATCCATAAGGTGGCGCTATCCCCCAGGGCCTATGAGGGCACGCAACAGTGTCTGGTACATTGTGAACAAGTTGCTGAGTCTGTTGGTTGCTGAGCAAAAACTTTCATGATGGCAGGTGGCATAACAAATAACAGAAATGTAGCAAAAGTCATGTGTAAAAAGACAGCCATTGTGAGGCCCGCTTGACTTATACAACTCTCCAAACTCATTTACAAATAGTTTTGCTACAATAATACTCCCACACACTCCTAATTCTGTCAGTCAAGTGTTTTAATTCTCGTGCTTTTTTCCCCCTTTGATGATCAAAACAGGACGCAGCAGAGCAAAGCAGGTGAGTCTGCAGATTCACCCGACCAAGCTTCAAGTCCTGTAATATGTTTTTAGCTGCCTAACTACTCCATCATTGTGTTAACAGAAGGGAACAATTTCTGAGGGATCAATATGGTTTCAAAACAAATGCCTTCAAGATCATCAACACCATGGTGGACCTGTGTAACAAGACACCAGGAAGTGAACACTTGGTTGATGAGGTAGGTTATATTCATTTTGAACACGGATATCTAAATATCTACATAAGCTGTAATTTCCAAGATAACAAGTAAATGTTTTTACTCAACAGATTCTTCACAGCATCTTCTTTCTGGGAAAAATCAACAGACCGCCCTTCTCGCCAGAAGAAATTATTCCTGATGAGCAGATGCTGAGCAACTTGATGGAGAAATATCCCAGACCTTTTCTCCTCTACCTGAAACAACTTCCCAGGCGGAGTCCATTCTCCTGTGTGATGGACATGGTAAGATAGCATGCACTGTTTGTGGAACACATTTCTCATTTGTACGGCAGCTTTCATACAGGCAAGTATAAGCGTTGTATTGATGACAAATCTACACTAAAATGTGTTCAACAATACATTTTACATACATTGAAAACAACTAAAATAAATAGTTAAAACTCAATTGTATTATATTGATTTTCCCTACAAATCATCTCCGTTGTTAAATTCAACAGGGTAATGATAATGTAGTTTACATGTGTAACGTCTTGATGATATATTTAACTGTTTCCAGATTGTCATGCAGAAAAAACCTGAGAATGAAGACCAAATAATGCAGAATCTGCGAGATCTCATCAACACTCTGGAACCACGGTTTCTGGTCTCCTCCACCATCTGTGTCTCTCAGAAATCCAACAATTCAGTCCGGTACTACGGAGTCTCCATGTCCACTTCTGGTGCTAATGCAGGGAAAATAGTGATTGCTGCCTCATCTTGTAGCACCTGGGATGATTATGTAGCTGGTGCAGTGATGACCTACTATCCAGTGATGTCCAAGAAGGAATACTTTGATGGTACCATCAAAATACCTGACTATGTCAGGTGTCAGGCTTTTAATCTCAAAAGTGGAGGAAAAATGAATCCTTGCAAATCATGTGGGAATTTGTTTGGCCTGAGCACAGATGAAGAAACAGAGTGGCCCTATGGCAACTGTGCTGAAGTTGAGAGTTTGAGCAACTTGCTAAAAAATGAGAATGAAGTTAAAGAGCAGTCACAACCAAGATCTCCCACATGGACACCTGAGAACAGGGAGACAGCCAGAGAAAGTGTTCTTCAGGACCTTGGGGCTGTGTTACACACGATCCAATTTGAAACCTGGGATGGTGAACATTTCTACGACCCTCTGGCAGGATAGTCATGAAGAGGGGAGATACTGTCATCTGTTGTGATCTGATTCGTCAACAATACAAGATAACCACTGTTACACCATGTAATCATAAAATTAACATTGCATGCTTTATCTTCTGGTTGTGCTTAATAACAGTCAAGATTAAATGTATTCATAGCAATCATTGCAAGCGTGTCAAAATTTGAAATGCAGAACATGCAAAATATGTATGTAAAACATGTTGTTCGCAATAAAACCAAACTGTCACCTGAACCAAAGTCAGTGCTTTATTGTGAGACCTTCGGGCACATGATCAGATTTAAATATTGTTTACACCCCACAAAAAAGTGCAGTTTAAAAAGAAAAGTTGTTGAATATTGATATCTTATTGGTGTCATTCATATGATTCTTATATTTTGGTGTTGTTCTTTATCAGTAAAAATCTGGGGAAAATGACTCCACTGCTATTATCAGGCAATTACACTTGTTTGTGAGCTTCATAAAATCAGAAGTAAATCAGGTTTTATATTTGCAAACGTCTGATGCTTCAGCTGATTGTGGTGCGTCGCTGCACGTATTGAGAACAGAAATGTGAATGATTCATGGCAAAAACGTAGAAGCATAAATAACTGTGATGCAATCTCAGATTCGTTGTGTCTTCATCTAAAGAAGCAATTCTTTTCATTTTTGCCAAAATCCTAATAAGGACGCCTCTGCTCAGATGCGTTCACTGACTTAAAACGTGCCCCGCGTGTATGATAAAAACGGCACAAACATCATCATAATTCTACTGGTCTGTTTGCAAGATGACTCTCTGACAACACATCTGTCAGTGACATATTCTTCTTATTCTCTTCCCTCACTGAGTAGAGTGAAAAAAGAACTGCAATGGGCGTTGCACGGCGGCGTCTGAAGAGCACTTGAAGGCAGCACGGCGGGGAGAGGTAGGTTCGGTCTGTGGAGACCTTCCGGGGAGAGGACGGACAGGCAGGCTGGATAATCATGCTAAATTAATCAGAGACACGCTAATATGGGAAACTGTCGCCTGAAAAAGAAGCTAAAAACCCTGTGCGAGGTTCAGCTGTTAGCTTCCCAGCAGCAGTGAAGCAGGTTAGCTAGTTCACAGAAGTTATCGGTACATTTAATACTCGTTATGTCGGCCTTTGTCTAAGTTATGACCATTAATCGTCAACGCTTCAATTGCTGTTAGTTCATGCGGTGTATCCTGGTTGTTGTGTGATATATATATATTTAATTTTCCCGTTTCTAGAAGTGTAGTGATGCTGTGAGGCAGCGGATGGACGCTCATGCTGCGTTCAGGAACCTTCTGAACAGTTTTCCGTCATGTCGGGTAAGTGCGTCTGAAAATGTGTCCTCCAGAACAATTTAGAGAATCTATTCAACCTCATCTCCCTTCTTAATTCAATTCTATCATCACTAAAGCCCCTTACACTCTTTTACATGAACTGCTGGTAAAATGGGACACTTTATTTATTTTTTAAAAATGATTTTATAAAGAAATAAATCAGAGAAATTAAATAATAATAAAAAAAACTGGCGAAATAAGACAATAAAAAATTGAACATGTAATTTGCAGGCCAAAAGGAAAAATATTTCTCAGTGATTTTGATAGATACTTAAATCAAACAGTGAATATTTGTTTTCAGGTTTATAGTGATGTAACTATTTGAATGTCTGGGATCGTTAAGTCTCTTTATTATTATTATTATTATTATTTTTTAAAGTATTCTTTGAAAATTGCAAAGCTAAAATGTCCCAATTTGCCAGTTGTCCATTTCAACAATACTCATCCCAGCACCTAGTAAATCACAGATGATATTTAAAGTGCCTTACAGGTAAAATACAGAAGAGGGAAATGAAATTCATTACATCAGATAAATATCAAACAGTAAGTTTGTATGAGGTCTGCCTTCGGAAAAGTTGTCTTTTGTCTGCCCCAAACACGTCCACTGTTACTGTGGTCAAAACAACATTTCAAACGATCTGCTTTTTTTCCTGTTTGATTGTTGACAAATTCTAATTTTCCACTGCAGTTCTTTCTGGACAGTGAAGGCTTGCTGGCATGTCCTCCATGCAGATTAAAACAGTGCAATCTATTCCTATTTCTAGATGCATTAATTTGACACCAGCAGCTGCAGAATTACCTGCAGATCCTTTAAAGACATGTTGTGGTTATTGGAGTTTTTTTGTCTTTTGGCAAACAATCCACTCTCTGACTGAATTTGCCTTTGTCAACGGCAGACCTCAGATGTCAGCGGGCTTAAATACGAGACTTGTCACTCCCTAAAGGAGGCTCAAATTATTGACAAATAATCTGAAACCCCTGTCATTTTGCTTGAATATGTCACCTTTATTATTAGGCAATGTCTAAAAAAGGGCCGAAGATCAAATATTTTTAAAAAGGCAACAATTTCCATGGATGTACAGTAAATCAAAAGTCTTTATGACAGACTTAATTTTTCCTTGAATAACATTTTTTTTTCTAACCACCCTTTTCTGTCTTTCAGTGTGACTGGTCTACTTGTTATTCTGGATTTTCAGTGCAAGATGGCAAATGCTGACAATACGTCCTTCCTCATGTACTGTGCTAACCTTGTTATTTAGTTCTTCACATAACTGTCTCCACCTTGGCTGTGTCAGCTGCAGAATGCTCGACATGGTGTCACGTTGTGTGCAGTCCAAAAGCCTGAGACCACATCACAAATCCTATTTTCATGTAAACTGCAACATAAGTTAAAAGTTTAAGGACTTGGAAACATTTAAAAACACAAGATGTTCTGAAACGTAAAATTAAAAGATACTTAAAAATGTTAAATCTCTGCAGGTCACCAATCAGTTTGAAGCAGATCATTGGCAGTGACCATATTAACTTTGTCCAGAAGCTCAGATTTAAGTAGTAGAAGTAAATTAACTTGCAGCCGTTGTTCAACTGTTTGCGAAAGCGTGAAACATGGCATCAGAACTAAGTGAGGATGTCCGAAGTCAAATCGTTTTTCTGAGCAAAGAGGGGCTTTCTCAGCGTCACATCATGGCGAGACTGAAGGTCTCTAAAGGGGCGGTGCACGGCACTCTAAAACGCTTTGCTCAAACTGGATCGGTTGTAACCAAAGCACGATCAGGCAGACCAAAAGTGACCACACCGTCAGAAGATAAATACATCAGGCTTTGTTCACAGAGAAATAGAAAAATGACACCATCGCAGATACAGGCCTTGTTAAATAAAGAACGCAAGGCTCCAATCAGCAAAAGCACTGTGAAAAGAAGGCTGTCTGGTCATGGTCTTAGAGGACGAGGCTCTGTCTCTAAGCCAGCTCTCAGCAGGGAAAACAAAGCCAAACGCTTGAGGTGGGCTAAGACGTACCAGCATTTCACAGTGGAGGACTGGAAAAAAGTCCTATTTACTGACAAATCCAACTTTACAATTTTTGGCGGTAACAGAAGGGTGTATTTAAGGAGACAAACACGAGAGAGAATAATACAACGGTGTATCAAACCCACAATGAAACATGCTGCTGGGACTATTCAACTCTGGGGCTGTTTCGCCTACTCTGGAGTTGGACACCTGCATCGAATTGACTACAGTTTAACCAAAGAGAAGCATCTCTTCATTCTTCAGCGATATGCTATACCCTCTGGTTTGCATCTTTGTGGAGAAGGATTCATACTACAGCAGAATAATGAGGCCAAACTCACATCAGAGCTTTGCAAGAACTACTTGAAAACTAAAGAAGACCAAGGAATGCTGACTGTCATGAATTTTCCTCCACAGTCGCCTGATCTTAAACCCACCGAACATTTATGGAGGCGCTTGAAGGCTGAGAAAGCTAAACATTCAGCGTCGTCACCAGAGGGTCTTTGGGACATAGTCAAACCAAGCTGGGATAACATCGGTTGTCAGCTTTTGCACAGACTTGTGGAGTCAATGCCAGCCCGAGTGCATGCTGTCATTAAAGCAAAAGGAGGGCATACCAAATACTAACATATCAACTTCAGATGCGACATTTCCTTTTTTGTTAAAATGTACATTTCTATTAAATTCCAGCAAATGCGGAACAGAAGTATCTTCACTTGTGGTCTCAGACTTTAGGACCCTACTTATAAACAAAGAAGTTTAAAGAAAGCAGCTGGTGCCTCTTTGAAGATAGCAGGGCTTGAAGACACCATTTACAGAGGGAAGCACGATGAGGTGAACAGATGGGAAAAATGTCTTCAAAAGTTAGTGAACAGGCAGGTTGTAGGTGTGGTGGAGGGAACGTCATGCCACTGTGACCAGCTTGTTCTGATGACATGTGAGGACAAAAAGCTGTACGCCTACGATGGAGAGGAGCTGCATCTGGTGGCGTCAAGCCTGGAGCGACTTGGTGACAAGGAAATAGAATATCCAGCATCCAAGAGCTACTACAACGGGGAGGCCTTCGATGATATGGTGAGAGGCTACAGTCATTTACAGAGAATGAGCAGAGCTTAGGGATCCTTGATGGAAGTGAGCGATCACCTGACAGGTTTTTTTCATGTCGTCTGTTGTGTGTAGACGGAGGAGGACTGGGCGAAAGTAAAGATGGGAGCTGTGGGGAGGAGTTTGGAGCAAGAGCATCAGAAACTGGTGGAAGCCAATAAGTCCACATTCATGGAAAACCTGAAATCAGCAGGACACACGTAGGTGGGTATTTGTCCTCACATGAACTTGGATGCAGGGTGAATACACTGCCTATAAAAAGTATTCACCCACCTTGACTACAGTTCACCAGAGGGCATGTGGGAGACTCTGAGGTCCACTAGAAGAGGGTTCTTTGGTCTGATGAGACCGAAATTGAGCCTTTTGGTCTTCAGACGAGACACCTTGGTGGACATCAAACACTGCTCATCATCACAAACACATGGTGGTGAATACTAGCTTGTGACTCCTTCAGAGGAGTCATACGATGTGTGTCAGAAAAGTTCCAGGACTGGTGTCACAAAAGATATATTTCAAACCCAAACCACAAACTACCAGTTTTCCTCTTCAGATGATCAACAAGCACATCTAAAAAAAGATATCCTGCGACAAGAAGAGGTGAGAGTTGTGGCAGGACTAGTCGTGGCTGCTTCACCATGACAACGCGCCTGCTCACAATGCCCTGAGCATCAGTTCCTGGCTGAGAAGAACATGGCCGTGATGGAGCAACCTCCCTACTCACCTGACCTGACTCTGTGGGACGTCAAGGGGACTCGTTTTGAAGACGTGGACAACATCAAGATGGCTGTGACGACGGAGCTACGGAGGATCCTAGAAGAATCCTTCCAGGAGTGCATGGCGGCGTGGCAGAGAAGGCTGGGAAAGTGGATTATACTCCAGGGGGATTACTTTGAAGGGCAAAACTTGTAGTTTGTAGTCTGGATTTGAAATATATCTTTTGTGACACCAGTCCTGAAACTTTTCTGACACCCCTTGTAATTCAGCCACAACAGGTTCAAATCAGAAACCGATTCTGAAGAATAATAACGACTCAGAAATTCCCACCCTGCAAACTGACAGGACTGGTTTCTCAGGTTTGTTACGTATGAAGCCCTGGAAGTCTGATCATGTTTTTGAGAGCCATCGGCACACTGAGGTTTCAAGGTTAAAATGTTCGGCAAAGATGTTGACTCCATATTTTCTTCATAGTTTTTCACCAGGAGGGATGTTCAAATCTTCAGAACTCAAAGATATTCCATAGATGATCATATGACAAAGAGAAGCAGCAAATACTCACATCTGAGAAGCTAAAACCAACAAAGGTTATTTCCCACATGATAAAAGGATAATTTGATGAAACCCTCCACAGAAGCTTTAACGGTGCGATGAGCAGTATTTTTGTGACAGTGTGTCAAATAACAAGGCATAAGTGATGTGAATGAGGTTGTTCCCAGTGAAGAACCTGAATTACCACCTCAATCTGCAGCTTTGTGGAGCTTTATGATAAAAAAAAAACAAAAAAAAAAACAGTGCTCAAGACGTTTGGGCACTATGTCAGGTATCATGTTTTTAGCCTCAAAGGTGAAAGACAAGTGAGTCCTTGCAGATCATGTAGGAATTTGTTTGGCTTGAGCACAGATGAAACAAGGGAGTGGCCCTATGGCAACTGTGCTGAGGTTGAGAGCAACGAAGTTAAAAAGCAGTCACAACCAAGATCTCCCACATGGACACCTGAGAACAGGGAGACAGCCAGAGAAAGTGTTCTTCAGGAACTTAAGCGTGTGTTAAGCACGATCCAATTTAAAACCTGGGATGGTGAACATTTCTACAACTCTCTGGAAAAATATTCTTGAAGAGGGCAGACACTGTCATCTGTTGTGATCTGATTCTTCAGCAATAAAAGATAGTCCACTGTTACACCATGTAATCATAAAATCAACATTGCATGCTTCAACATCTCCTTATACAAGAATTGAATATATTAATCACAATAATTGAAGGCATGTCTACATTTACATTGAATTTCCCTTCTGGGATGAATAAAGTATTTTTCATTTCATTCATTTTAAATGCAGTGCGTGCAAAATATGTGTAAAACATGTTCACAATAAAACCAAACTGTCACCTGAACCAGACTTACTGATTTACTATGATTTTAACTACTGCATACGTTTATGTCATGTCTGTCAAGTTTCTGTTCATGTCTGCACATTATGTCCCGTCTTTCCTGTTTTATTGTGAAATCACTTCACTGGGTGTTCTGTTCTAAATTTACTTCCTGTACCTGTCTCGTCTCACCTGCTCCCTGATTGCCTCCCCGCACCTGTTTCCCATCTACCCTCATTACCTCGTGTATTTTACCCTGTGTGTCTCACTGTCTCGTCGCCAGTTCGTGGCACTTCACATTCCTCGTACCAGCGTTATCCAAGTTAAGTCACAGTCTGTTTGATCTCGACCTTGTTTCTGCTTTTTGACCTTGCCTCTTGTCTGCTGATTCTGGATACCTTTGCTTGTTTGATCTTGACCTTGTTTCTGCTTTTTTTCTGCCCACCAATTCTTGGATACTTCTGCCTGTTGGACTGAATTTCTGTGTACCGAACCCTGACCGTCATTAAACCTGTCTTTTGCCTGAACCTACTGAGTCAAGCATTTGTGTCCACCAATTCTTTTAGTGAGTTTATGACATTTTGCACTTAAAATAATAGCGTGTGATGAATGTACTGTTGAGACCTGATATTAGGTATCAGGGTCAGTGTTGGAGAGCACATTACAAACTTCTGCATTCCTGTAAATATGGAGATTTCTCTGAAATGCAGTAGTTCTCATATTCAGTAACTGCATTCCAATTTCAGGCACTAATTCGATTTTTAGACACTATAACCTACTGCCAGTGCCACTTTGAATCTGGAAGGTGTTTTTTTTGGCCGTTGTGGTAACACTTTATTATAAATCTTGCATAAGTCCTCATTAAGACAGAGGCTTGGGCTGATATGTGGACATATTTAAGGTTTAAGATTATATTGTTAACTGGCAATTACATGACAATGCTTCCCAAGTGTTGTTGAGGAGTAACACAAAAGTAATGCAATGCGTAGTGTAAAATTTTACTACAGTTACTTTCCACAGGGAGTAAATAAGTAAAGGGATGCATCACTTTCTAAAAAATAATAGCAAGCAGTGTGTAAAACATTAGTTACAACCCTGACACTAATTATACGACACCAGCCTGATTAGTTGGAGAAATTCAAGCGACAACCTCTGGAGCTAAAAAATTGCTAAAAACTGCAGTTCATTGAATGTCCACTTGAGGCCGGCTCCAAAACTGAGTCAGTCCTCAATAACCTTCATGTTAAAATGTCAATATTTGCAGCAGAAATAAACATGTTTACAGCTGTATTGAAGCTAAAAGTTATGCATGATTCAGAATGTGTCCGCTTCAAGTAACAAGTGGGTGCCATGAAAAGACAATCCCAGAGGCATTTTTATGGCTTGCACCCCCTCACGATCAACTTATTTTCCTTTTTTGGATTAACCAGGAGCTGAGGGAGTAAATTGTTAATTTATTGAACTCCATTGGGGGTTTGTTTGGACTTAAACATCTGTTCATTATCTCAGTTTGAAGAGTCAGTCTTTAATTTGACATAAAGAACTTATTGCTGCTCCTGTCATGCCCATCTTGCACCATTTTGCACAAAGATAACATGTATGACTGTTCCCAGTAACTTTTATGGACTCTAGTGCTACACAAACTATTATGATTGAATAATAAATAGTAAAAAGAAAAAAGAAACAGCCAGGATTTCTGTTCACAGACAACAAGAAAGAACTTGCAGAGTTTTTGCTCCTGAACAGTGCCTGCTCATCTTTGTAATCTTTGGTTGCAGTCAAATAGTATATTTTGCTATTTTTTCCTAGCTGAATGGAATTGTCTAGAAGTGGCAGCCATGATAGAAGCTGGTCAAATTCTGAAGATGCTTCTGTGCAGTCTTTCTTATCTCCTTTAGCATAAGACACACTGGTCCATCCTTTACAAAACAGAGAGGAAACAGCAACATCCCACATCAATAACACCTGTTATCTTTTGAAGCCCAGTGCAGGTGGACTGTGGTTGTCTTCTCCTTTGTCTTAATGAATTATCGGTCACATCTTTCCTTGATCTCATGACATTTTCCTTTTTTCGAGGACAAAGGAAAAGTGCATAATCTACGTCTGGCCTATGGTCTCCTGGAAGCCTGAAACATCTCACCGACCGCGTGGCATCCTGGTCAGAAACTTATATTTAAAGGTAAGAATTACCTTTAAACTGCATATTTACATGAGTTGGAAAAGATTCCACTAGAATTGTTTGGTGTTTTTGCTGGTTTTAGTACAGGCAGAAAGCAGATCAGTTACTTAATGTTTTCTGCAATTGAAACATGTATGAACTACATCCAAACCAAAGGGTAAAGTAGAGTTTTGACGTGAGTTGATATTCTCTCTTGGGGCTGCAAGGTGGCGCAGTTGGTAGCACTGTTGCCTCGCAGCAAGAAGGTTGCCGGTTCGCGTCCCGGTGGGGGCACTGGAATCTTTCTGCGTGGAATTTGCATGTTCTCCCCGTGCAGCGTGGGTTCTCTCCGGGTTCTCCGGCTTCCTCCCACACAGTCCAAAAACATGTTGAGGTTAATTGGTGATTCTAAATTGTCCGTAGGTGTGAATGTGAGTGTACTTGGTTGTCTGTCTCTAAGTGTAGCCCTGTGATAGACTGGTGACCTGTCCAGGGTGTCCCATGCCTTCGCCCTAAGTCAGCTGGGATAGGCTCCAGCCCCCCATGACCCTAGTGAGGATTAAGCGGTCTATAGATGATGGATGGATGGATGGAAACATGTATGAACTACATCCAAACCAAAGGGTAAAGTAGAGTTTTGACGTGAGTTGATATTCTCTCTTTTCTCCGGTCGATTTTCCAGCACCACAGATATCACCACAAGATGGCAGCACTTGCACGTTCAGTTAAAATCTGCTGTGAGATCTAAATCATCTTCATTATTTCAACAGCTTTCAAACTGTTGTTCATATTTCTAGTCAGTAACAGCAAAACCTTGATTTGACTGGACTTTGGACATGGAGATTTGTAAGTGACTCGCTGTTCCTCTTTAGGTCACACCTTTGACTTCATCTCCAAAAGGCCTGTTTCTTTGCCACCCAGCAAAGACAGGTGACATCCTGTGCTTGACAGAACGATTTTGCATCTTTTAAAGGAAATACAGAAATCATAGTGCAGCAGGAAGAGCAAAGAATTCACCTGACTGTGGTGTTATGTAATTCAGAGGAGTGCAAACTCAGCCTTCAAATACACAAATTAACCCTGATCATTGAAGAAGCTCAATCAGATGAATTAATCCTTAATGCTGTCCTGCTTGTGTGTTGATCTTCGTGTTGCCCAGGAGGTCATTTCTGAGCCTAAGCCTTGAAAACCAAACAAAATGCCATTCTTCAGGAAAGCTTTAATGTCTGGTGAGTGATGGGAAAAGCGATTTATTTTCAGCTGCTACGTCACAGACGCTTTGTCTGGCTTTTCCTGTGGCCCTTTCTCCAATAACATGTTTGTTTTCAGGTCTATATTTGTGTAGCCAACTGCTACCGGTGGGGGAAATCCTGTCTGACCTCTCAGCCTGTTCTGATGAAAACACGGGCACTCAGTGACGTCCAGGAGACAGAATGAGAATTTTTCTTTAAACCTTATGTAATTCGTGGCTCTAATCTTTGTTTAAACAGATAATCCTCACCGCTTTACAGGAATATAAGGACGTGGAAACGGATGCCCTGGTGGGACTCTCAAGCATTCTTTACTATGAGAACGCACACACACACACAGATGGCGAACGCTACATCACACTTGCGTGCACACACAGAAACACACACAGATGGTTGCAGTTAGACTGTAATATTTTCAGTGAAGTTGCCCTTGGTGCTTCATGTCGGAAAATCTGAGTCATGCTTATTTGACAAATCATCTCTGATCTAATGTAGGCTTTGTTTAATCGCCCTGTAATGCATTAAAACATGTTTTTAAGTGGAACAAATGCACAGATAATTAACACACATCATCATCGCTGTACTTGTATACATTATAAGGGTGCACATATACAGTATGATTTATAGTAATGCAGTACCTGTATTATGTCCCACCACTGTCTCTGTGGACCTCTTACAAATCAGACCATCCCCACTCGGTCACGAACCCTGTTTGTAGTCACATTTAAAGTTAAATGCAACACCTTTGATTAAGATGCTGCATATAAATACAGCAGCTAGCTTTAAGATGAACCTCTACTACTCCGATGGCATTTCTTTTTTCTCATTTTCAACTCTGATAAGCTGTGTGGTTTTTGCAACAGTCCCTGCAACACTTTACAATCATATGATCAAGTCTACCGTTTCCAAGATTAAACTGTAATAAATTTGATAATTCATTCCAGCCTTTAAGTTGACAAGTTACTTGGATTTGTACAGAACATTGCATGTTTTCAGTAAGTCACCATCAACGTAGACTTGGTGTTGGAAGGTTTTACAGTTTACTTAGTGTGACGTACCTTCCATGCAAACACCCACATGAAGTGGATGTTGCTTCCCCTCAGCTCGGGTTGTAGCATGCAGGGGGATCCTCCTGGATCTGAACTCTTGGACCAAAGTGGGATCACACCCTTAGACTCGTCCCAACAATCGGGGGAGAAATCCAGTCTGGGATCTCACTCTGAACCAATGTTCAGTAGACTGTTTGGTAACGTTTATGGTCCTTAATGTCCCAAACTGCTTGCAGGCCCAGCAGGACCTGATAACAAACATATCTGATTTTTCAATTGAACATCTGGATGGTTTTGATTATCCTGCTACCAGAGCAGTGGACACTGTTGCCAAGCGACAACAAACATTCTAGCTGTTGAGGCTAATGTTGGCTATCCATCCATCCATTATCTATACACCACTTAATCCTCACTAGGGTCCTGGGTTGGGCTGGAGTCTATCCCAGCTGACTTAGGGTGAAGGCAGGGGACACCCTGGACAGGTCACCAGTCTATCACAGGGCTACACTTAGAGACAGACAACCAAGCACACTCACATTCACACCTACGGACAATTTAGAATCACCAATTAACCTCAACATGTTTTTGGACCTTGTGGGAGGAAGCCAGAGAACCCCGAGAGAACCCACGCTGCACAGGGAGAAGATGCAAACTCCACACAGAAAGATCAAAGGCGTCCTCACTGGGACACGACCTTCGAACTGTGAGGCAACAGTGCTAACCACTGAGCCATCTTGCAGCCCGCTAACGTTAACTAGCATATAGATAATAAAGCAGATAGTTAAAGTCTCACCTCTGGTTCTCACTAAAGTATAGACAAGGGGCGCCCCAGTAGCTCAACCGCATGAGACGGTAAGACATGTACAGGGGTCACTGACGCAGCCACCGCAGTTCAAGTGCAGCCAGTGGCTCATTTGCTGCATGTCCTCCCCCCACCTCTTCTCCCCACATTTCCCTGTCTCTCTTGACTGTCCTGTATAATAAAGGTAAAAAAACCCAAAAAATAATCTTTGAAAAAGACAAACCATGTTGACTGTATCGCCCAAAGATTACATCATTCGCCTTCTGCTTTTTTTTTTGTAAAATATTATTATTGCTTAGTAAGTTTCTCCTAATGTGCACAATGTAACTTGATTTTAAAATCTGATTTTAACGCCCCGTAATGAAAGCCAGATCTTGCAGGCACAGAGCAAAGCAATGTCACAACACCTGCTCGTTCTCTCACAGATCTAGCTGCTGTTTTGTCAGTTCAGCCATTCATTTGATTTCAAATTTAGACCAGCGTAGATAACTGGAAACACCTTACATCTTACCTACAGTTGTCTTTAGAAATCCTTGAAAAGGAAGCCATCACATCAGATCTGGTTTCCTATGAAATTGTGGTTCAGTGCACACTCAGCAGTGTGCTACTCTGTGTACACAAAGCCTTTTGTAGTACTAATGCTAAGCTTTTCCTGGTATGTACAATCCTACTCGCAACCCTGTCAACAGTATGTTTGTTTGGGTATAAACACTGTGGCGGAAAAAGCTGAGAACAGTTTTCCTTGTGTGTGTGTTATGAGAACTATAGTAGCGTAGTAAGTTATTTGTTTTGTTGTTGTTGGGACATACTGAAACAGGCCATTGCTTGCTACACGCATCCAGCACGGTTAACAATAGCTTTTGTGAATGAACATATGTGAGTCTGTCTGTAACCACTGTTCCAGACAGTCCAAGGCCAGGCAGCGCAGCAGGGGGCTTGAAGAACCACCAGACCACCACTTCCCATCATGCCGTTCAGTGTGGCCAGTTCTGAATGGGTGACTCAGCAAATCCGTTGATGGATATTTACATGTCACTGCTCTGTGACAAAGAAAGGAAAGCAACATAATGCTCCCTGTGGTGTGTGTGTGTGAAAGAAGTTGGGCCTTCTCCACCAATCAGGTGTTGCTTATCCAGTTTCTAATAAAGACTGAATGCGTGATGTGTAATCGGCTGTGTGTTTTTCTGCTCTGATGTATTTTACTTTGTTGAGAGAGGTTTGTTTTTCCTTATTTAATGCGTCACATTTGATCAGCCTTGCATTTAGGGCCCTTCACTGTCACCGAGAAAAACAGAAATTAAAAGGTTAGTGTGACCATAGCACAACGTGGGAAGACTTTTTCCCCCTTGGCACATAAACCCTGACATGAAATCATTTATAAAGTGTTGCTGCTGGAAAATACAGCAAACTAACCAGTGTCACTGGAGGTCTTATATAACACGCCATATACAGAGCAAATGGGCCCCAGCCTTAGTGAAGCTGTCATCTGCTGGAGTAGTAAAACAATGGGAGTGAAGGGTGAGAGATAACAGAGCCCTACCCCTGCTGTGATAATAACACTGTGCGATGGCTATATTTAGGGGCTCACTTTGACAAAATTGCTTGCTGTGGCGGCGTACACTGGGCTGCCTAGAGCTCAGAGCTATGCAGTGCCACAACAGCTCATAATTTAACCTCGCCAGTAAAATCACTTTCAAATGCACTAATATGTGCTCCCCTCCTGCTGCAACACAGAAATGTGCTGTCAAATAAAAGATCGGTGGGTAGTTTTATTTCACAGCCAGGACTTAATTTCTATGCTTGTCCCTTTTAAAACCATCCTCACATACTGTATAAAATGATGTTTACTAGGAGTCCACCTCGTAACAACTCATGTCAAACAGATAGGGGCAACACTGGTTCGAGGTATGGTTGTGTTCACTCCAGGGCCTACAAACGCACACTCTCACAGTCTTAAATTTGACCTTTTCTTAAAGGGACATTGTGGCCTTTCCCCTACATTTTCAGGCCAAAGCACTCCACTCATTAAACCAGCACCAGAGCTGGCTACCAAGACCCTTCTTCCAATAAAACACAGCTCCAGCCTGGACAGCAGAATAATGACTTTTCACTAGATTTTCATTCAGGTTTGAGGCCAGCTGATGCATTTGCAGAGAGTGCAACAGGGCTCCTCTGCTTTGCTTTCACTTCCTGCACTCCAAATACTACAGAGAACAGGTCACACTTGTGTTTTTCAATTTATTCAAAGAAATAAATATATAACAAGAATCGATTATAAGGTAGGCTATTAGCCTATTTTACATATCACGTTAACCCGAGGGAGTACAAAGTTGTAATCAACACTATTCAGTTACATTCTAATATTATGTGAGCTGGCTAACTGTCTCAGTTTAATAGAACAGTTAAAATAATCGCATTAGTTACGCCTGATTTTCTGCTATGACAAGTCAAAATCATCGACTCAATATAGAAGATGGGTGACATCTCGCATTCGTGTGTGGACTCATGTTTTGAAGCCTCCAGTTTGGTTTTTGGCCGTTACCATCTTACTCTTTTGAAAACGGATGTGACAAGCGAGGGATGGGGATTAAAACTCATTAAAGTCATTAGGAAAATACTTACTGAGGTGATAAATCTCAGGAGAAATAGGATCATTTGTTCATACACTACAATTGGACTTCTGTGGAGAATTGTCACTTCCTTGTCACGTTTCAGGCCCAGAGGCTATGTCCGTCTTTTATATACAGTGTACAGTCAAACATTGCTTGGCATGACTCCGTACCAATAAGAGAAGAGTGCTCACATTTAAACCAAGCAGCAACCTCCACGGCTGAGAAGTGTCAACAAGAAAAACTGCAGTTCCTCGAAAGGCCACAAGAGGTTGATTCCAAAAGTTGGTCAACCCTTGCAGACCTCCGCGTTAAAATGTTCAACTACAGCAGAAACAAACATGTTTACAGACTGGCACAAAAACAGTTTTGGTCTCTATAGTTAATTTCCCCATACATGATAACTGCATAGGGGTTCAATCTTTACATGGCTGACTTGTTTAGATTATATGAAGGCTCAAAGTTATGTATAATTAAGGGAGCGGCTGCTTTGAGTGACAGATGGTTGCTGCTGTAGGGTAGTCCACGACCGAGAGACATTTACAAGGACTCCCTCAGTTCACACTCTCACCAGGAGTTAGGAAAAGTCAGGCACCATAATGAGCTTCTAAACCACTCTTCAGTAAACCTATGGGTGACGCCACGGAAGATTCCTCAATCATTATTTACAGTCTATGATCTAAACAGCCAATACACCCACACTACGCTGCCAAAGCGTGTCTTCGCTTAGACCACCTCTCAGTTGTGACACTTTTTGTTCCAACTGTCGAGCTGCACAATTTTATCTGTTAATCTTGACTAGAATTTAGAAGGAGAGGGGGAAAAAAGTCTGTAGCTGCACTGACCCCTGACCCTCCTCAACCGCACTCAGCATCACATGTTGTACTTGTTGTGGCCACACCTGACAGTGATGTAGTGTGTCCCGCTACATCACTTCTGCGCAGGGTGTGGAAAAATCATGCTGTCACCTCTGGCAGGGAAAGCAGGATTATGAGACTGGCTGCAATTCCTCTGAATCCAAAGTTTAAAATATAACCTTTGTCATTTTCCTTAAAAAGTCTATCGCTGCATCCCTCTTGCTCTACTGCTTGTATTTTTTCGATGCACATCAAAGGTGCTTTAGACGGGACACTTTGTCAGATTTACCCGTTTATTTGGGATCACATGCGTTTGAGTTTGGCGGTGACTCTGCTCAAGTGATGCTCTGGAACAATCTGAGCAAGCATGACACAGACAGTCCCTGAGATCACAAACCCCCGGCAGAGCCTTAAATTCACAATATTCAAATAAATGCAGCATGAACACAAAAACAAGGAAACCAACTTAATGGTCCTCACTTTACAGAATCCAGTTTACATAGTTCCAGGGTACAATAATGAACCATCTGCATTCTACAGTCCCACAATATGGGAAACAACCTCCATCCATCCATTATCTATACACAAACTTAATCCTCACTAGGGTCACGGGGGGGCTGGAGTCTATCCCAGCTGACTTAGGGTGAAGGCAGGGGACACCCTGGACAGGTCACCAGTCTATCACAGGGCTACACTTAGAGACAGACAACCAAGCACACTCACTTTCATACCTACGGACAATTTAGAATCACCAATTAACCTCAGCATGTTGTTGGACTGTGTGGGAGGAAGCCGGAGAACCCGGAGAGAACATGCAAACTCCATGCAGAAACCAGGACGTGAACCTTCTTGCTGCGAGGCAACAATGCGAACCACCTTGCAGCCCGGGAAACAACCTGAGTTATGAAATTCTACTTTGAAAAGGGGTTGGTTGGGGAGGAGCAGGAGATTTGTCAATAGGTGCTGGTGTAGCAGCGATGTGGTGAGCGTGGAGCAGGCAGAATGAATGAACTCAACCTCAGTTATAAAGCAAACTAAGTGGGTGGGCTGGACTTAAGCAGTGAACAATTGGACAGAAAGGCCCTTGTGGCATAAGCTGTGTAAAATAATTACATTTTCCTGAATCAACTGTCCAAATAAACTATGCAGGGAAGGAACAGGTTCACATTAGGATGCAAACACATCTAGAAATGAATCCTATGTCCCTACGCTGTTACTTGTACATGGACTGTGGTGGCTTTACTTAATCCTAGGACAAGTCGGTTCACCTTAAACCTGAGCAGATGTCTAGATGCAGAGGTGTCTTTCTCTCAGCAAGCTAGCTAACATAAATGAAAACTGCCTTCATTGATTTTGGGTACTGGCAATGCAACAAGCAGTAAACACAGCACTGACATACTCTCACCTTGCAAAGCTGTCGATCTGAACACTAGCTTGTGTTAAACTGCTCAAATAAGCGTGTTTGTGAAAAAACATGACCTCTGAGGAGGAATGACAAGGTCTACTGAGTAATGACAGGCCATATCTACTGTACAGACCTCCGATGTGTCACACTCCTCACAGGTTCGCTCCTTTTGCTGTGTCTCAGCACAACATGTTTTCTTGCCATTGACTGGGGCAGAGTGTTCCCTCCTCTGTTTTTATTGGCTGGCAACCAGGGTTTCTGAGGCCATCATGAAGAGATAAGCCAATCAGAGTGGCCAGGTTAACCTCAGGGTTATCAGCGCTACTGTTTACCTAACCCTGTTCACCACAGATAGTCAGCACGTGTGGATGTGTGTGCACGTCCCAGCATGCTTTGTGAACAGCTTGCTATTGTTGACATATGAAACAAGCCATCGACCATCAAAATCATAGGTATGATAGGATGTCCCGAGCTTTTACCCATTTGGACACGTCAACACACACACACACACAGACAAAAACACACACTGCGTCTTTCTTTTGCACGCGCCGCCCCTCCTCCCGCTCTTTTTGTCTTCAGATTCTGGACAGATGTGTCAGGGTTTGGGGGAATGCCAGTTCCAGAGATATTAGAAGTTCAGACACGGCCCTGCAGAACAGACTCATGCACACACATGAACACACTCACGCAGAGACACACGCACACCTCCCCCCTTCTTCCTGTTGGATTTTGTTCCTGCTGTTCTGAGAAAAATGAGGCTTGACTTTTAAAAGGGAATGTTCTGGACCTTGTCAGCAGGGTTTGGTACCGCTCGTCCAGCCACAGTCGGCCGGTACAAACTCACAGTCTTACGTGTTACATCATGCTCTCCAGGTTTGCGCCTGTTTGACCTTTCACTGCCACCTTCAACGGAAAGTCCTGCTGGGGCTCAGACAAAGTAATAATCCAGACTCCTCTGAAATTACTTTTGATCTAAAACCAAAGAGGTGACTGTTCGGTTTCGTTGCAAGGGCTGGAATCTGAGTTGTATTACTTTGCAACATAATCTTCTGGTGGTCACAGTGTGCACCATTTCTGGTGAGATGCTTTTCAAAATCCACCACCCATCGTTCCAACAGTTTGCCCTTCAACCAATAGAATGGACTAACAATAGCTCCTTTAGTGCTTCATAACTCAGATAACGGCCACCAAAAACGATTTGACAAATAGCCGAAGTAAATAGATTAAAAAAAAATGACATGAGCTCAACGTCTGCTGAGTCCTGTGCACTAGATGTCACTGTTTTACACAGAGACACCTCTACTAACAATCTGTGCTTGTTTTATAGTTCTGAGGCTCACAGAGACATCACAAGTCTTTTAGCACAGCTATCCTCACACATTACATGAAGAATAACATGCACACTTAACATAAAAAGCACTTTAAATGAACTCTAGTACATAATGATAAATGTCTGATTTAAAGTGGTCACTGGAGATTAAATGGCTCAAAAAGCTCTTGGCTTCTTGGTCTTATAGTTAATCTTTGTGCAGCAGGGCTCACAAATCACCCTCACTCCAGCTTGGCTAGCTCGACTTGCTGACGCATGTACAGTGCACTCGCCCTCACCGAGTTTAAATGATTAACCTCTTCAATCGACTTTTCCATCTGAAGCAGTTAGAACATCAGAAGATCTGTTTAGTTTATCTCTTGTTCCTCTTTACACTTCCAGAGTCACTTTAGTTTCTCTGTATTGTTTAATGGACGCTGAGCTCAGCCTTGACCTAAACAAATGTGGTTTAGATTCTAGGAGTGTTGCTATTAATATCCAGTCAGACTTTTGGCAGCAGATAGCTGATACTTAAAGAGGGAGACAGGGCATGATGGGAGGGAACTGCCTGCCTGTCTGCCTGGTGCACAGGGGAAAATCTTTGCATAACCTAAGAAAACTTTGTTTTATTCTGTGAAACAGATTAAGTCAGCAGCAGCTTAATATATTTGGAATCTGCAATTACACAGCAACATTTCCAGTGGTATGAAGTGTTACAGCCACAGTTGGAGATGATAAGTGCTGACTAGAGTGCAGTTTCTTCATTTGTATTGCTCTATAGAGACAGCCAAAGTGTTTTAAAAAAAAATGTGTTGTCTGATCGAAACTATGGCAAAGTGGGGATTTTATACATAACCAAGAATTATTTAGCAGCTATGTTTGCAGCCTAATCCGGATTGAGGTTCATGGTCTAAGAATGAGAACACTTAATGACAAGCTGAAAGATTAACATGGAAAAACACCTTTTTGTTTATTACTCCTAAAATCTAATTTACATTCCTCACAGTGTTTGTTATTATATTTATCTTTTACTTGACAAGACTGATTCTTCATGCCAGCTTCACTCTCAGGATTCATTTGCTCTGCTCATAATGAAAATCTCCGGTGCCAGGACCAACTCTGAGGTGCAATGCAAACATTCCAAGTGATTTAGCCGAGGCAAAATTAAATTCCTCAAATGATTATTGCTGAAGTCTATTTTTTTTTTTCTGGTGCACTCATAAAGGAAAACACTTGGAAATGCAGGAACATTCTTCCATCATGCTATCGCTATTGCAAAGGGAGTTGTGTTCTCTGCTTTTTCAGTGCTCTATTCCTGTAGCCTACGGAGCCCAAGCCAGATGCAAGGGTGGCGTTCCACCACACGGCGCTCCAACCCAAACATCTGCCTGGCAACGGCTGAGGCCTTCTCACTGAGACAAAACACAGGCCTACTCTGTGTGATACCATTACAAATGATTTCTCTGTTTGATGGGAAATAGCTGCTACACGCTGCTTCCGGCAGGGAGATGTTAGGGTTGGAAAGAAATTCAGGATGTTTCACCTTCCCCATCCCTCAATCAACCATCACCCAGCCTTATGCAGACTGTAGAAAGATATGGAAGCAGCTTCTGTGGCCTCATCCACATTTTAAGGAGACACATCTGAAGCTTGGATTCATCATTTGTGTGTTCTTGGGTCACATGACTTAGACAAAAATGGAAAACACTTGCAACATTTGGAGGCTGCAAGGTGGCTTGGTGGTTAGCATTGCTGCCTAGAAGCGTGGAGTTTGCATGTTCTCCCTGTTCAGCGTGGGTTCTCTCCGGGTTCTCCGGCTTCCTCCCATACAGTCCAAAAGCATGTCGAAGTTAATGACTCTTAATTGTCCGTAGGTGTGAATGTGAGTGTGCTTGGTTGTCTGTCTCTAAGTGTAGCCCTGTGATAGACTGGCGACCTGTCCAGGGTGTCCCCTGCCTTCACCCTAAGTCAGCTGGGATAGACTCCAGCCCCCCACGACCCTAGTGAGGATTAAGCGGTGTATAGATAATGGATGGATGGATGGATGGATGGACTTGCAACATGACTTTAACTTTCATGCTTTCCCTCAGACTTTAGCAAAAAGACTGATTGCTATAATAATTTGATATGGGGCAGTACGGTGGAGTGGTGGTTAGCACTGTGGCCTCACAGCTTGAAGGTCCTGGGTTTGAATCTCATCCTGGGATCTTTCTGTGTGGAATTTGCATGTTATTCCTGTGCCTATGTGGGCTCTATTAAATGACCTGTTTTCAGTGCACATCATCCTCTTAACTTTGCCTTACGAGACATTCGGCGAAATGTCTTGCACTGATTGCCTGCACTTCCGTTGATTTAGGTGAGTCACTTAAAAACCAGCTGCAATCATTTATTTTACATTTTGCATTTTCAATTAATTGACATTACTTTTGTGGGAATGTGCTTTCACTTTGGCATAAATTCTTGTAACAAAAAACCCCAACAAAAAACAAAAAAACATAACATCTTAAAAGTAAAAAAAAAAAAGAATTATGGCGACCATGATTCAATGTAGGCTGCAAGGTGGATCGGTGGTTAGCGTCGTTGCCTTGCAGCAAGAAAGTTGCCGGTTTGCATCTTGGTGAGGACACCCAGGATTTTTCTGTGTGGAGTTTGCATGTTCTCCCTGTGCAGCGTGGGTTCTCTCCGGGTTTCCTCCCACATAGTCCAAAAACATGTTGAGGTTAATTGGTGATTCTAAATTGTCCTTGGGGTGAATGTGAGTGTGCTTGGTTGTCTGTCTCTAAGTGTAGCCCTGCGATGGACTGGTGACCTGTCCACGGTGTCCCCTGCCTTCACCCTGAGTCACCTGGGATAGACTCCAGCCCCCCATGACTCTAGTGAGGATTAAGCGTTGTATAGATAATGGATGAATGGATGATTCAGTGTTGAAAAGCAATACAAAGGGAAAACTTGAATGCTTAAATGCTTTATATAGGTATGATATGTTGAAATTGGACGCCAGCGTTGTAACAAAGTGTGCGACGTGTCAAGTCTTCATTGTCTTGACACATAGAACCAGTCTGACAGCAGGTGATCACATTGCGTCAACAGCAGACAGACAAAACATGATATCTTGGTATTCAGATGTAAAAAATCCCAAAAAACAAGAAAAAAACAAAACGCAATCTCTCAGGGTAGAATTATTAAATGTATCATTTGTGTAAGTGTAACAGAAGAGTCTCCGTTGTGTAGACATACAATATTTTGCAGCTGTGTTTACAATAAAGCCCAAAGGTCTGGTTTGAAATCCATGTGTCGGTGTGACTGTTGAGGCTCGGTGGCACTGACGTACCAGGCAGCCAGAATGAAAAGAATGTTCTGTTATTAGTGGAAAAGCTCCTGTTATGTGGATTAATCTACAGCTTTGACTTTGATCTCCTGACTCACTCTAAGCGACTTTGGAGGGGAGTGTGGGCCAGCACACATTTCAGTAACACACACACACGCACAGTGAACATTCTGTGAATAATGTCCATCATGAGTCATGTAATCTAGGTTGAAAACGCTGCTAATTCTTTCGAAACAAGTCAAAATAATTGGTCAGATTTCTCAGTGTTTAGTTAAATAACAAAAACGCAGAATAATACTGTTGAGTTGATCCTGATAGTGACGCTTCTTCCTCTAAACTGCCTCCAAGAAATGTAACTAACACAACTCCTCAATCAGTTTGCAGAAATGGTCCTTTGTTCAATGCTGAAGTTGAGATCAAGGGAGGTTTTGCAGTGACTGAACTGAATGTAGATTTGCTGTTAGCGAAAACAATTAAAATGTACTTGTCTCTGCGCGTGTGTGTGTGTGTGTGTGTGATTTTGAGAGCTTAGTTGAGGAACTAAAATCTCTGAAACTCAGCACAGTGTTCCAAGCTCTTAATAAGATTTAAGTTTGTAATGTAGATGCCTGATTATAGCTCAATCCTGTGTTGAGGGAAAAGACTGAAAAAAAATAAAAATTTTGTGACTAATTTAGATTTAATGATTACCAAGGTGTTACGGATTAATATGGCTTGAAACTGTAATTATGTAACTGTAATAATGACCAAGGTCTGCTGTAAAACAACAGGGAAGGCCAGATATGTTTTGGAGAGCAGCAAACTGAAAATGTGAATGTATGATTGACTAATTAAGGGTATGGATGTATGAAATGCAATGTATCACAACAACATAACATAAACTTGGAACAGCAGGTTGGGAACTTCAGTTGTTGAGAAAAATCATCAGGTTTGCAGAGTGTCCAAAAAAAAAGGCGCATAGGTGTTGTCTACATTTCCGTTAAGATGGTAGCTGACATACAATTAACTGAAGATGGAATGAATCTACTCTACTAGTAAAGACTAGTAAAGACAATCCAATGACTTCTGTAACTCTGTAACATTTGCTATGATGGAATCATCATTGAAACCAATATGCCATTGCCACACAAAAAGACAATCAAGCATTTTGACTCTTTGATTTGATAAAAATCTTCTGGAGAGATGAAAAAATTCATGCTTGGTCAAAAATATTAGTACAAGAATGGTAATATTTGCTCAAACGTACTTTTTACCTCAACAAGGTGCTTTTAGTAGAGCAATTTCCCTGAGGTTTCCACCAAAGGGATCAATAAAGTTCTATTCTATTCTATTCTATTCTATTCTATTCTATTCTATTCTATTCTCTTCTTCTATTTCAGTGGCTGTCTAGAAGCTTCTGGTAGTTTCTTTGACCACTCACTTGACAGAATTGGTACAGCTAAACTGTATTAGTTGGCTTTCTGACACAGCACGGTCCACAGGTTCTTGATGGGGTTTAAGTCAGGACTTTGGGGAGACCAAACTCTTAATTCTGGCCTAATTTTGGTATTTGTCATGTTGAAACACCCAACTGCATCCAGACCCAACATTTTGCCTAACTTGAGTTTTTTTTCTGAAGAATGTGAAGATAATTCTTTTTCTCCATTATTCCATTTACTTTGTGTACAGTACCAGTTCCACCAAAACAGCCTGAGAGCATAATACAACCACCATCATGCTTGATGGTAGGTTTGGTTTTCTTGGGGTTAAAGGCCTTACCTTCATCCATGTAGTCAGCAGCAAACTTGCTGGATGCTTTTTCAGGATTAAGCGCTTCCTTCTTGCATGGTAGCCTCTCAGACCACTGTGATGTTAAACATACTTGACTGTGGAAACTGACACCTGTATTCTGTCAGCTTCTAATTCATTGCAGACCTGCTTTTTTTGGTGATTCTTGGTTATCTCTTGACCATCCTGACCAATTGTCTCTTAGTAACTGGTGACAGCTTGTGTTCTCTTCCTGATCATTATGAGTAACGCCACTGTCCCACGCTCTTCTTACTTCCAAACCGTTGTTAGCACAGATAATTTTGGGATGTGTAGCTGCTTTGAAATGACTCCAAGGGACTTTCTTGATTTGTTCAAGTCAATGATTTGCTTTCAGATCTTCGCTTAGCTCCTCAGACTTACTCAATCTAGCGTTTGTGGCTGAGCGTAATGATTGTATGAAATGGGCCTTATTTCAATTGGCTCAGAGGAGTCAGCAGCTGTAGTCAATAGTAACGACTCACGAGAAGTTAAGAAGTCATGTCGCTAAGAAAATTTCATTAACACAGCTGTCTACTTCACCATAACTGATATTTCAAGTTGCTGTGTGTTTATTTTTGGCTCAGCATGTTTGTCATATGAATGCACAACCTGAAAACATAATATCTCCAAGCATGGCTGTCACTGCCACAAAAAAACTGGTGTAGAATCAGAAGATTGCCATCCATAGACTCATCTCCCCATCCTTACTTCATGCAGGTTGTCACTCTATCAGCCACATTTCCCATGTCTCTGCACCAAACCACTCCTCTGTACCATATTATGTTTGGAGAAGTAGCGGCATTCCAGCTCCGAGGTGAACATCAATAAAATCCAGTAGGTTGTCAACAACAGCTCTCAGACCACCCAACCACAGACTCGTTGTCCACACAGTCGCACCCACAAACACACACTCACAGAATGAATCCCCTACAAAACATGCTGCAAGCACACACGTTACACACGGAAAGAAATGACCACACAGACACACACACTCGGCCATTGACTCACTCATCAGAATGACCTGCTTCCATGTGGCTGGACTCAGTTTTGTTTACTTGGCAAAGCTTTGTAACACAACCATTTATGGCATCTTAATTGTTTCACACATCAAAACATACACTCAGACATGGCCTTACTTTGATGTTCCTTCAGCCTGTTGGGAATCTCATGTAAGCATACTATACACTGTAGTTACAACTGGAGACAATTAGCCCATAGTGGTGCGGTGAGTAGATCTGTGTGCATCTGAGCTGACCCCCCAAGGCCTTGAGAGACTCAGATTCCTCTACATCTGGGACGCCGAGCTATTTCCCAACTAGGGTCACTGGAATTTTTATGTAACAGCCACGCTTCTCCTGTGTTTTCAAAACACTGTGCACGTCCATGTGTTTGTGTGGCTGACCCATTTTAGTGGGAAGCATCAAGCTGTTTCTGTTGCCGATTGCGTAACTCTGTTACACTTAGCCTATGAATGCAAACAAACAGAGCAGTGGGACTAACCGGTCATCGGACCAAGCCGGGCCTTAGGCTTTAAAGTTTGTTGGCTTTCCTTGAAGGCACTGTGCTTTGAAGTGGATGAGGGTCTCGTCTCTTAAAAGCTTGGGCTCTGATTTGTACCAGCAGATGGTAAATCAAGGTGAAGAAGACCTCAGGTTCTCCTAAAACCTACTCTACCAGAGTCTTGCTCTCAATGTTTTGTCTTTTTTCCAAGTTAGAATATCACGTCACCTTCGTTCTTACATACAACCTTTTTTCTCTCTCGCTATCTGACATTTAATGTGACTAAACTCTTCCTGTTTTAGGTCAGTTAGGATTACCAAAATTGTTTCTATTTGCTAAATGCCACAATAATGAGAGCGATATTTTTTTTATAGATTTTTTTTTTTTTTATTACTTTCTTTAAAGTCAGTAGTTTACATACATTTCCTTAGTATTTGGTAGCATTGCCTTTAAACTGCATGACTTGGGTCAAACATTTTGGGTTTCCTTCCACAAGCTTCTCACAATAGTTTGCTGGAACTTTGGCTCATTCCTCCGGACAGAACTGATGGAACTGAGTCAGGTTTGTTGGCCGCCTTGCTCCACACGTCTTTTCAGCTCTGCCAACAAATCTTGTACAGGATTGAGATCAGGGCTTTGTGATGGCCACTCCAAAACATTGATTTTAACTTCCTGGCTGATGTGTTGAGATGTTGCTTCAATACTTCCATAAAATGTTCTTTCCTCATGATGCTATCTATTTTGTGACGTGCACCAGTCCCCCCTGCAGCAAAACACCCCCACAGCATGATGCTGCCACCCCCGTACTTCACAGCTGGGATGGTGTTCTCAGGCTTGTAAGCTTCCCCCTTTTTCCTCCAAATGTAACGATGGTCATCATGGTCAAACAGTTCTATTTTATCATCAGACCACAGGACATGTCTCCAAAAATGAAGGTCTTTGTCCGTGTGTGCATTTGCAAACTGTAATCTGGCTTTTTTATGTTCCTTTTGGAGTAATGTCTTCTCCCTCTCTGAGTATCCTTTCAGCCCATGTTGGTACAGGACTTGTTTAACTGTGGATAATGACACTCTCTTAACAGCTTCAGCAGCATCTTCACAAAGTCGTTTGCTTTTGTTCTGGGGTTGATACGCACATTTCGCACCAAAACACTTCATCTGTGGGACACAGAACCCGTCTCCTTCCTGAGCGTTGTGATGGCTGGACATTCTCATGGTGTTTATAGTTGGATATAGTTGTTGAACAGATGAGCGTGGAACCTTCAGGCATCTGGAAATTGTACCAAAGGATGACCCAGACTTGTAGAGGTCCACAATTCTCTTCTTGATATCTTGGCTGAATTCTTTAGATGTTTCCATGTTGTCACAAAAGGAAGCAGTGTGTTTGCGGTGTGACTTAACGTACATCCACAGGTGTACCTCCAGTTAACTAAGATGTTGACCATTAACCTATCAAAAGCTTCCAAAGCCATAACATCATCATCTGGGCATTCCCAAATAGTTTGAAGGCTTAGTAATCGAATCTGTACAGTGTATGTAAACTTCAGAGTTTGAAGATTTTTTCTTTTCTTTTTGAGACTATACTTATTAAAATTAAAAACTTACCTGATTTAAATTTGGCCACCATCCCTGCAGCATTACAGCGTTCCCTCTGCAATGGTTGTTTTCTATACACGTCAACTGAATATTCTTAATGGTGTCAAAGTGGCAACCCTTCAACTTAAATTTAATTTGGGGGAGAAGGAAGAAGCCACAGGCAAACAAATCTGGCAGGCAGGGAGGATTGAGAGCAATGATTGTGTTGTTGTGGCCAAAAAACTTCCCAAAGAACCCAAATGCTGTGCTGTCACAGTTAAGGTTGTTTGTGCCGAATATTCTCTCTCAGACACATCAGAACGTTACAGAAGAACTCTGCCCCAACAGTCCAACTCTGGGAGACTAATTCTCAGTGTACAACCACGGTAATGTTGAAAAAACAACAAGTACGCTCCTTGGGCCTCATTTATCATCAGTGCACGATGATGTGTGCATAATGAGTGCATACGAACATTCCCACGCAAAGTATGGAATTTAGCAACTCTCTGGTTTGGACGGCTGTGGGCTCTTCCACTGTGAAAACGGTTTCTTCTGTTGATAGTAGCTACACACCCACCAGCGCTGATAAAAACTTGTATAACATACGTTCCACTAATGCTAGCATGTTTCCTGATTTGTAACAGTTTGCATGTGTTGCATGTGTTTAACCATGACATCCACTTTCTTTTATGCATGGTGGGAAATTCAGTAAAAGTAACGGCTGATCTGTTCCATTTCTAATGTTTGAATTACACAAAGAAATTCAACACGGTTGCAAATCACTAACTAGCGTTTTGTCAATGTCCTTGCAGCGCAACAGAGACACATCAGTGCACAGATTCAGTGCAGAAAATCAAGTTTAAAGGTGGAGTCTCAGATTCTGGAGGGAGATTGTTGATATTTGGATAGTTAGCATACATGTGGGCATGTGTCAGATAGATTGTCCATCTGGCTCCACTTTCTCCTTTTCCCCCCATCTCTTGTCCACGAATACGAACATGTATGTGCACGAACAGTCTCAGGACATGCTGAAATACTGCTGTGATAGCCGGGGTTGTGTACAATCACTTGTTTTTTTTTTTTTTCATGTACACACAGAATGAGCAACTAGCAAACTGTGAGGGGATACTCACTGCAATTGCAAAACGAACATTGGATGAAAAATGTATACCCCACCTTTAAAGTCTCCCTGGCTGACGTATACAGTATATCTCTTTTCGATAACCAGTTTTTTGAGGCTCAAACCTCAAGTAGACGACTACAAATTTTTTTGCAATTTGCACTTCGCTATTCAGTGATAATGAAGAATATCGAATTGACTGCTTACACTTTTGCAACATGTGTGTCTGTGGGTGTACGTGAGAAAAACAGTTTTATATTGTTGATTAAAGGGGCTGAGCAGGTGCATAGTTTTGCCAGAGGTCCAGAGAAGTGTCAAACAAGATTTAGCTTTGCCGTCATAAAAATGAAAGAAGACTTATTATGAGAATGACTGGAAATGTAAAACACAAGGCTCAGTTTATGTGGTAACCAAACCAAACTCTACCCAAAATTGATCTTTTGGCTGTCAGAGACCAACAGCTACCATCAGCTGGATTTCTGAAGTAAAAAAAGAAAAACAATTCAAAGCGTTCTTGCAAAAATAATGTACTTCTTCACTGTCCAGCTATATGCTAAGGTAATGCAGCCAAACCTGGAATAAAATACACAACATTTTCCCTCATATTGCCATCCTTTAAACTCAGATGGACATCGAGAATTAAGTCATTTTGAATGAAATGTCAGCTGCAAGGTGACTCGGTGGTTAGCATCGTTGCCTCGCAGCAAGAAGGTCGCCGGTTTGTGTCCCGGTGAGTTTACATGTTCTCCCCGTGCAGCGTGGGTTCTCTCCAGGTTCTCCGGCTTCCTCCCACACAGTCCAAAGACATGTTGAGGTTAATTGGTGATTCTAAATTGTCCGTAGGTGTGAATGTGAGTGTGCTTGGTTGTCTGTCTCTAAGTGTAGCCCTGTGATAGACTGGTGACCTGTCCAGGGTGTCCCCTGCCTTCACCCTAAGTCGGCTGGGATAGACTCCAGCCCCCCGTGACCCTAGTGAGTATTAAGCGGTGCATAAACAATGGATGGATGGATGGATGGATGGATGGATGAATGAAATGGCCAAATTATCTGCCTCTTTACGTGGCCAATAAGGTACCCTAAATGAAGAAGCAGTCATTGTCTTGATTGAGAGACCTTTCATCCTTCAAAGTCCTGTTTTTGACCTTATGCGCCATCACACTAGCAATCACTTTCAGACTTCGCTGGACTGGGTTGAGGTTGTTGATCGTGCCGGTCCCAATTTTGTCCTGTGAGTGGAGACACTGTGCTCCAGCTGCAGTAAACACGAAGCTACTGCAAGTACAGTCTAACCTCAAATGACCACAACACACTGTTTAAACCGTTCAATCTGATAAGTAATTGCAGTCCTTAATTTAATGAGTACAAATACTGCGGAATTGGTACAGATGTCGTGGAAGTTCTGCCAAGTTCTGAGTATAAGCGCTCCCATGTGATGGTGAGGTTGTTTGATACTCCATATGTTTTTCCAGTGTACCTCCTGGTGTTGGCTTTGTAAACAAAGGAGCTACATGGAGCCCAGATTCTGCAAATAGCCCACACCTTTGACCTATTTACAGAGCAGGCTTTTCCCTGAAAAGCTCATGAAACCCCACCTAAATGTACTCATGTTTGATTTTTGGCAGGCTTACACATCCTATACTGGAGGACGTCTGCTGGGAGAAGGAGAATTTTACTGCTTCATCTGGGATGTTTGTGTGGCAGAGGAGGTGTCACCTTAGGTGTTCATAAATGTTGTGCTGTTACATGAATAGCCTCGTTCAAATCAAATATCTCTCTACTTACTGGATCTACTTCTCCAAGCCTCCTCTATTATCTGCTGTCAACCCCAACATGTGTTGTAGGTCTGAAAGCCGATAAGGTGGAGGGTTTAGTTAACCTGTGAGAGGGTGAAACCTGAGTTTGTAAATGGCCACTGGCTGATGGTTGCGTGAAAGGGGAGGAGGCATTGAGGATTATCTAACACAATACGAACAATTTATGGCCCGTATGAGAAGTTAAACTGCATTAGTGCTACCATCTGTACATGGTGTTGCAGAGAGCTATGCAGTTGTAACTCACTACTCAAGCTTTTATATTCTTTTGTATTCAGTGGATTCGCAGATGGGTTGATGTAGAGCCACTACGGCCAAATGATGATGCTGTTGAATTATTCCAGAATTAAATAAGTGATGAAAATGGAACATGCAGCAAACAGAATAAATCTGCGGGCCTTTGCTCTGCTGCTTTGATGGCAAACGCCCATAAATTCACTTAGTTCTGTAATGTAACTGATAAATGAAGGAATCTATGTGTGTGTCTGCTCTTTGCTTTTCTTGACAACCGCTCGTACGATCTGCTTCACACATGCGTGGGTGCATTGCAAAGGGCCTGTGGACATGCAGTGTCAAGTTTGAAGTCATTTGGATAAGCAGTGGTCATTTTTGTGGTCCTCTCCTGGCTGAAAGTTGTTTTTTGTTCACAACAGTATCCTCAGTTGGCCTCAGTTTGGAGAAGAATTTAAAACAGCATACATATTTTAAACATTTACAGACACAATGACTAAACAGGTTTCAGTTCATACTTCTTTTTTTTTTTGAAAAGTCAAATAAAGTATTATTTTTGTTTTTGGGTCAACATTTTCTAGAGTTTATTCTAAATATTTGTCTCCTTTAACAAAGTACACACTGATGCTATAATGCCCAGTTACCTACTCATTTCATGTGACTGAAACTGCCGTCGATATTCTCGGATAATCAAGTGTACATGGCTGCCTCGTATCGCTCAGTCTGTGAAAATACACCATTTCAAAACAGTTTGTTTACATATTAAGCGTTATTGTAGAGTTGATAGGTATCACTTTCTGTATAGGGACAGTCATATCTCTACATACCTATCAGCCAGCTGCTGGCCTGATGTTGTGTAGGTCCAGTCGAGCCTGTGGTGTCTGGCACTAGGACACTGGTACTGGAGCCTTTGGTCCTTGGGGTATATTGGGGACCAAAAACTCCTTCGTCCCCTGAACCATCAAACATCAACTCTGAACCCGGGGGGGAGGGGGAGGAGCAGCAAGCGAGGAGAGGTGGGGAGTGAGGAAGGGTGAGATAGAGCATCATGCTCTATCCTTGCACTATGGGCAATAATGGCATTCCATTATTACTATTAATATATTTCCAGGGCTGCAGGGTGGCGCAGTTGGTAGCACTGTTGGATGTGGGGGGCTGTGTGCGGTCTGCTACTGGGGGTTCTGTCTGTGGGTCCCTTTGGCCCGGGTGGTTGGGGGGGCTCCTCACCTCGTTGTGGGGATCCCCCTGTCTGCCGGGTCGGGGGTCCGGGCGCTGGCGCCCCCAGTAGTCATGGTCTGCAACTCCTC
>NW_007578777.1:203105-257186 GCF_000690725.1 Stegastes partitus
TGTTGTTATTAATATTATTCCTAATGTGGCACTGTGCTGCTATCATATAGCAAATTATTATTATTATTATTATTATTATTATTATTATTATTATTATTATCATCATCACACCGTGCTGCTGTTCTTCCTAACAGTTTGTTTCCTTGTTTCCTTGTCTACTGCTTTTTATTTCTTTATTGATGTGTTCTCAGGGAGGCTGCTGCAGGCGTCGCCGTGGTGCATGTCAAAGTAACAGCTACATGAATGCCACGACCAAAAGTTTACTTTTTAAAAAAAAAACATTGCACTGTAACGAAACAGTCATTGTTATTCGCTTCACTTGTCAAACATTTAAATATTGCAGCTGCTCAGTGTAGTTTGGTGGGTTCACAGTCCCCCTGATGACTTACAGTCCGTTTATTGTACTCAACACTGTGATGGTGACCTTATCATGCTTTGTTATTTTGAACTCTAAATATAGTTGGCTTTTCTTTCTTCTCTGGTGTAAATGTGTGATTACATTTGACACAAATTACACATACCTTAAGCTGTACAGCAGGTACACACCGTAAACCCTGCAGCAGTAACACCAGATGGATGGTTTGACATGGCTGTGTCACTTTAGTTCACAGAGCACAGTGGAGGCCTCCTTCTGCCTGGAGGGTTAAAGTCAGGTCTTGAACACACTGCAAAAACTGTCCCACTTCCACTGTTGGTTTGAGCCCTAAACTGTAAAAGTCTCATAAAACACAGTGACAATCACAACTTCCGGGACTTAGTGGAACACTCTTACTCAAAGATCTTTCACAGGTTTTTCTTCTGGCTGTGTCAGATGTGCAGCAGCTTGTAAAATATGGTGTATTTTTTTTTGCAGTGTGCTGTTGTGAACAGGGCGGGGAGAGAGAGGGGAGGTTTCCTTCAGAGAGAGAGAGAGAGAGAAGGAGGGGGGCGCGCACGTACGTATGTGTGTGTGCGTGCGTGCGTGTGCGGAGCGAGCGCGAGAAGTCAGCTGGTGGAAAAGTGCAGAGAGCGCTGGATGCGTGTGTGTGTTTGGATGCGTGAGTGTGCGTTTGGATGAGTGTGTGTGTGTGTGTGTGTTTGTCTCGTGTGCAAGGAAAGCAGTTCGGGGGGGAACAAGGTGAAGACAACAGAGCAGCGGACAGAGGTTTTGGGTGTTTTGTTTTTTTTGTTGTTGTTGTTGTTGTTTTTTTTGGTTGTTGTTTTTTTGTGTGGTGGAGGAGAAGCAGTTTGTGTGGAGATCCAGACGAGGATAGTCGAAGCAGGCAGCGCCGGGTTGCTGCTCCACCGCGCGTCCTGGACACGATCCGGAGCTGCGTCCTGCCCTTTCATTACCGTAAGCACTTTGTTTGTCTGGGAACTAATATTTGTCAGTGGGACCGAACCGTTTCTGCTTGTGCTCGCTTGATCCAGCAGAAGCAGGACTTTACTGGCGTTTTTTTTTTTTTTTTTTAAGCTGTGACATGAGATTTTTTTTTTTTACGTCGCTGTTTGCATCTTTAAAAGTGCCAAACTAAGGCATCTCTGCACAAATAGTGTTAATCACCAGCTGGAGCATAAAGTTATTCTCCTAAATGACAGTCACACTTGGACTGTATTGCTGATAGAGGCAAGAGGGGGGAGTTGTTTCAGGCTTTGAAGCCAAAAGTTGACATAACCCCCTGGACACACCAGCCAGTCTAGATGCTCCATCAGTGTCCAGAAGCTGCTGGTTCATCTCCTCACTAACTTTGAATCAAAAAAAGGGGGAAGTTATCTGAACCCATCAAGCTAACCGAGTGTTGATGATCTGTCCTAAAGCTCCATTTGCTGTGATTTCATGTAGGCAAATCTGTGCTTGTTGCTGAACTTCCTCCTTCCCTCCTGGTGCACAAGGGAAGACTTCAGGTTCGTGCAGGATCAGGCAGCATTAAGGAGGCTCTGAATTGCTTGGCTTTTACTGCTGTGTGATCTTCTTAGATCAGCATAGATTCATAATTGCCCAAAAACCAAACCTGTAACTAAAATGCAGAGTCCATTTAAGGTGCACGGGTGGGCGTGTTGTATCAGCAAACACACACTCACACGTGTGGCATTATTAAGTTGCTCCCTGCCCCATTTAATTCTCCAGATCCCCCACCACCACCACCACCACCCTCCCCCCCTTATGACCAGTAAAGCTGAATTTATTCCCTTTCTCTGCAGGAGGAACCACAAATGTCAGCAAATGTCAAGCACTTGGAGCTTTGGCTTTGCTTTCATGCTTATTAGCTGCACGTACAATCAGCAGCGTTTGCCCTTTTGGCCAGCACTTTGATTGGTGTGTGAACAGCCTATATGCAAGAACATGTGAGACACACAAAAAAAGAGAGAGAGAGAGAAAAAAAAAAGCATGCGATTATCAGCAGTGGAGAGGGGTGCCTTTTCAATGTGTGTCCAACTGTGCACACACATTTAGACACGCATTCACTGTCAGCAGAGCGGCCTAAAGATAGCAGAGCCCCAGTGGAAACAGTAATTAGTGGGGTGAAAAGAGAAGGAGAGGGAGAGGAGGAGGAGGAGGAGGAGGAGGAGGACGAAGAGATATTGTTCGAACCATCTGATATCTGTTATATAATGACCTGTACAATGGAGACACGCTGGGAGAGAAAGTGTAGAGGAATCAGAGTCAAAGAGTAAGAGGAGCTATTTAGTGAGAGGTAGATTCAGCGCTGAGATTCCATTTGCTGAACCTTTGTTGGAAGCAGTATCGTATGCAGCGCTTCCCTGAAATGTGCATGTGGGCTGCAGAGAGTCGCTCCTTCTTGTAAGGAGGTGATGTTGTTTTTCTTGAACTTAGACAAGCATCCCGCTTATGAGCTGGAGATCTCTTAAAATGTTATTGCAGCCTTCCATGAAATTGCACGGGCAGATAGGAGATCTTAAAGCAGCCGCCGATTAGATTTTCACGGTGATCCGGGATTTCCACCGACAGGCGAAGTGAAGACTTTGGAGCCAAAACAATGAAACAAGCGGAGATAGAAATCTGATTCCAAAATGACATTACGCGGAAACCAAGGAGCTCATTTATCATCATATTTATATGATTGGAATGAGGTTTGAGGCGGATCAAGCAAGTAGGAGAATCTTTTTTTTTTTTTTTTTTAACACTCTTAAATGCAGAAAAACAAACACAAGACTTAATGCTGGACAGCTTGAGATTGATATTTATTACAGTCCTCTTTCCAAACACACACACACACATACGCACAACTTCCCGCTGCTCACTCACAGCAGATAATGCAGTGGAAATAGCCGACTCCTATTTCAAGTTGCTTCAGAAAGGCCCCCCCTCCTCCTGCTTTTTCTTCCTCATCAGTCTGCAGGTGGTGAGTGGTCATGTGTTGCTAGCTTGGAGAGGGTTTCTTATTTAGTCTTAAGCCCCCGGCTTTGTTTGGGAACTGACTTGTGTGTGTGTGTGTGTGTGTGTGTGTGTCGTACACAATGGCTGTGTTTACACTGGATTCAGTGTGCACATGTTCATCCATGCATGCACATTCATTTGCACATGCAGGCTTTGTTTTCTCTTTAGGTGAGAGCAGGGGTGTAGGCCTTTAGTCTTCTAAGAGGAAAGATTAGGGTTTTGCAAAGTTGTCGCATCATATTTAGCACAAACCACATGACTTACCTGGGATGGTTTGTGAGTTTTATAAATTCAAACTCTATTTTCTTTTTTCCTCAGGTTTTCTGTTCATTTTGAATGTTATTTTAATGTGGCTTTGTGGCAAACATCTCATTGCGGTTTTGTAACCATTTTTTTTGCAGTTACAGCGATCCAATTTTCAAGCTTCAGTTCAATGTTCACTGTGCAACAGATTTAAAACATGATTACCACGAGTCACCATGAAAAGCTTGACTTGATTTAAAAGAAATATTTACACAAAAGTTAAAACCCTGGGCTGCAAAATGCATGAAGTGTGGCTATTAAATAATGATGTCAGTCGTATTATGCATTCATCAATGGGAAGCACGAACAACCACTGGAAGTTTCAGTCTGCTCGGAAGAAATGAAACTGAATTACAGCATTAGTTTTATTTTTTTCGTGGCCGATTTACTAATTGCATTATTTCAGATTCAAGTTTTAGGTGCTGTTTTTTAAAACTCTGTTCGATATCCGTGTTTTGTCTGCTTGATGTGCAGGGTGCTGGTGAGACCGAGGGGTCAACCCCTGCAGAGGCAACACTGAGGAAACATCATGGCCTTAGCGGGATGCCCTGACTACTTCCTACGTCACTCAAACTACCAGGTGAATATTATGTGTGTTGTATGTCTGTGAGCTTGTTGGTGATTGTAGCACAATCATCAAGTCTGTGCTATAGTAAAGTTACACTAGAGGTAAGTTTTCATGAATAGAAAAGCTTGTGTAGGGGTTGACATTTTTCTAGCTTTGATATTTTGACTTGCAGGAAAAGTATAGGTGTCACACATAACTTTAACATTGGCTCCGTTACTTTTAGCTTTGCCAGTTATGAGTCAGCGATTGATATACTAAGGTGCACCCGTGGGTCTCATTGTTCAAGATGGATGATCAACAACAATGGGATAGACTGAAACCAAATAATGATGACAGAAAGTCACACAAACTTTCTTAACTGCTGTAATTAAAGGAATGTCTCATTCTAAATGACATCTAAAACTTCATTTTTGGCCAATATTTGTTTAGGGCAGGGGTGTCGAACTCCGGTCCTCGAGGGCCGCAATCCTGCATGTTTTAGATGTTTCCAACACACCTGATTCAAATGATCAGGATCGTTATCAGGCTTCTGCAGAGCTTGATGATGAGCTGATCATTTGAATCAGGTGTGTTGGAAGAGAGAAACATCTAAAACTTGCAGGATTGTGGCCCTCGAGGACCAGAGTTCGACACCCCTGGTTTAGGGTGTAGAGAAAATCCTAACTTTTAGGAGTTTATCTACTTCACATTTTGCTGTAATGACAAACACATCTGCCTCTAAAGTTTTACCCTTTATACTTTAGCTGTTATCCTGTGTTTATGCTGAAGTGTACCCTGCATTAGCTTAGCAATTAGCGATGATTGTTGTTCTTAAAAGTGACACCATCGGTTATCGAATGGTAACATTTTTTTATTCTACTGCATTTTATTGGCCACAAATAAACTATTGGGCACCACAAATGTCAAATTGATACAAGTGAAATCACTGAAATTAGGAGATTTCTGTCGGCATTAGGAAGCTAAGTTTGCAGCTAGCTGATAGCTAACTGCTGGATACTTTTTTAACTGCTGTATAAGTGATGCTAACATTTCACCTGAGCCGTGAAGTTGGTGATTAAAATACTATCATAAATAGTGTACATAAAGTTGTTCTGGTGAACAGTGGTCCATTCATATTCAGCCGACCTAAAGCTGAATTAGCATTTGTGATTGTGTTGGCATAACAGTGATAGTCGTTTTAATAGTTTAGTTTTGGCTTTAGAAAAAAGAAAAACTCTGAGCGACTTCGTTTTGATTGCACTTTTCGACCCAGTAGTTACATAAAATGTAGAAATTAGTACAGCGTTAAGGTTGAAGTATCTTTAGACCAAAAAGGGGTTTTAGTTTGGTTTATTGGCTAGAAAATGACTGTAGTTAGAAGACAATCCTACACTTCTCTGTGTATCAACATGTGTACAGTGGCTTTGTGAGTCCACTTGCTTTTCAGTGAATGACTCTCGGCCTAGTTCGGTGAAATATGGCGTCCCTGCAACACAACAGACCCACTTCCACTGTCCAACTCCTGCAGAATGAGCCTTTTGTTTCTCAGCATCGATTTTCTCCTCTCCAACTCTCCAGTAACCTAAAGAATTTGGCTAAAGAGCATCGTGGAGGTCTATAAATAGAGCCCTAAACAAACAACAATAACAAGCTGTGGACTTTGTTGTGTGAAAGGCCTGAAAGCATGGGATTGACGGTATGACGTCTTACTGGAACCGATGGGACGATGGAGGTGACGTAGCCTCAGCTGCCTTATTCCTCTTAGCAGAGGTACAAAAATGCAGCTCCCTGCTAACCCAAACCGTGGGACCGCTGAGCCCCTGCTGAGCTGACATTAAGTTGGATTGGTTCACGTTAGCTTCCAGGAAAGGGTTTTGCACCAGTAAGACTGCAGTGAATAGTGAATTGAATCCCCATAGAAAACAACATTCCTCCACCCTGCATCGAGCAGAGAAAAAACAGGGTTTGATAGTCAGACCGAGAGAAGCGGGTTACAACATTGCTGTGTGTGTGTGCTTCTTATGTAAAGCTTGCCAGTTGACATGACACAGCATGGCACACACACACACACACACACACACACACACACACACACACACCCCATGGAGTCTCTCTGTAGGCAGTGACTGCAGGTTTAGTGTGCATAGATAAGGAGCAAATGAGCCCTTTTTTTCTGGGTACTTACATAACGCTATACATAACGCTGGGCATGTTTGGGAATCTGGGCAGCGGTCCAGACCCGTCTCCAGAGTGTGTGTGTGTGCATGTGTGTGTGTGTGTGTTGCGCGTCTGTCTATCTTAGTGAGAACTTTGGACCTCTGCCAGAGATGTCTCAGATGAAACAGCCAGCAACTCTCGCTTTCCTTCTCTGTTCGCCTTATGTATGCATTTATAAATGTGCACACACACACACACACACACACTGCAGAGCACCAACAAACCAACGTCAACAGACTGGAAGCTCACCTGACTTATGACTTTAACTGGTCATAAAAACAAAGCGTCTAATGGCTCCTCTCCAACCAACGTCAGTATTTGTTCCATTCGTGCAGCGTATCTGTTCTGTCCAAGAACGCGGACTACGCTTCCTTCTGACTTTATGTTCTTACAGGTCAGAGTTTAGTGGATTTACACAGGGGTGGCGATAGGCGTGCTCGGTCGTGTTTGTGCTTTCGAGGAAGTGTGTCCTTTGATGCGCCGGGAGAAAGTATGTTGAAATGCCTAGCTGTTAATGCTGTGGGCTATAGAGTGAAAGAAGAGAAGTTTGCTAATAATGAAAGAGATGTCAAGAGTAGTTACAGCATGTCTATCCAAGAGCAACCCCAATATGTCAAGCTGATTGAAACTCCAGGCCTAAGATTTCCTCTGCAACCGCTGCTGACTCCAAGAACCGTGACACTGGTCCAATCACATGTAACTGTAAGACTCCGAAAATGCAAGACGAGGCGTAAGACACGTCCAAGAAAGCTACAAGAGACGTACTTTTTTGACACTTGTTTTTGGAGCGAATTCTTTCTGGAAATCACCTCGACACTACAGAGTCAAAGCATGAAGTCCTCTGGAAGAAAAGAACAAACCGTCAAAGACAACATTGTTCAAAGCCAACACCAACAAAATCTTTTTGCACTGCCCCCCGACAGTTCTTTTTCATTGCCCTGTTGAGGTGTACAAGAGACAACATTTGGAAGGAAGTGTTCAAAGATGGATTTACTACTCTTAATCTACCAAAATATTCGAGTATTCCACCTCGGTTTCTATGTGGTCTCACACAGAAACAAAGGTTTTGTTAACCATCATATAAAGCACCTATAATTCTATGTTAGGAGCAAAACTCGGCATCTAGTGCTTTTAGTTTTGCTAATGTTTTGGCTCAGTAGATGGCAATATTGGTCAGCTGCTCCACCGCTTTGTCCCACACTAAAATATCTCGACAACAACTAGATGGGTTCCAGTAACGTTTTCAAAGGACGTCCGCCTTCCCCTAGAGGATGTTGTGATCCTTTCACTTTTACTGTCAACCCCAAGTTGTCTTTTTTTTTTTTACTTTCAGTGAAATGTCTTAACAACTGTCATCAATTTTTGAAGTACTGTCTTCATAGCTAAATAATTAAAAGCTCAGCTATGTTGTCAGTTATGTTTAGAGCTGGGGGGCTCTCTGTCCCAATCCCAGAACATTTGGATAGAACAACCTGATAGCAGAGTGAAGAAGGGCGCACATCTCATAGGAACAAAAGCCTTCAAGCAGTGAGACCCTGGTTGGATTCCTGGCTGGACCTGGTCTCGCTGTATTTCATTTTTCTGTTCTCTCTCTCGTCACTTGTGTCTCTCCAATCTACTGAATACAACTAAGCCTAAATAAAGGCAAATGGCCAAACATACTCTTAAAAAGAGAACCTTTAGCGATTTTTAGTTTCACCACCGCAGGCAAGTGTCTTTTTTTTACAGGGACTCAGACTCATGGCAGCATTTAGGTAGAGTTCCAGAGGCTGCGATTCATCGACCTGAGAATAGGCAATCGCCGTTTAAACGGTGAAGCTGTGAATATTTAATGTTCTTACTGAGCTTTTTAACCACCATACAGCGTCTATAAAGAGGAAGTTTTCTCTTTTTTTGTTGCTTTTCAACATTGAATCATGGTGAGTTTAATCATTTTGTTTAATTTAGCTTTTTTTCTGTCAAGAATTTGAAAAAAAAAACAAAACAAAACTCTTATGTGTTGAATTAGCTAAGATACTTTAAAGGGGGCAGATACTTATGCAATCATTTATTTTACATGTTGTGTTTTTTGGTAAATTACATTACTTTGTGAAAATGTGTTTATACTTTGAGGGAGGTGAATACTTTTTATTCGCACCATATCTGTTTCTGTAGCTGTAGTTTAAAAAGCATTTTCTGTGCTACTTACTGCCAGCGGGGGGTCAACTTAGGCCTAACTGATTGTCAGGTTAGTAGTGCACTGGTGGACACTCAGCAAGATGGGGACCATCTCTTAGCTGCTTAACATCCACTTTTTGCTGTTGTCCTCGTGATATTGGCACAGAACCATAGACTGTATAAAAGATGGACGTAGCTACCGTGACGTCACCCGTTGGTTTCTGCACTGAGAAAATGAAGCCAGGGTTTTGCTACTTCCTGGTTGACATCTTGGATTTTTAGAGCCAGTGATGCAAAAATGGTCGGAGGGGGGCGGAGCCATAGGAGCAGCGATTGGTCAGACGGATTGAGAGGCGGGCCCTCTCTGCCCGCTTCGTCTGTATGGTCGCTGCCGACTGTCAATCAAGCCAGCCACGCCCCTTGCCCCGCAAAATGTTGACGATTTTTAAAAAATTCAGTATTGATTTATTTTCAGATTGGCCACCTGATCTCTGGATTTGACCATGAAAACTAATTTTAAAAAATCCTGAGCTGTAGGAATGCAGTATTTCATGATCTGGGATCACTTCTTTTCCAATTCAAGTCTATGGGAGCCAGGGCTTTTTGGAGCCAGGACTAGTGGACGTAGTGATATTGCAGGTTTTTGACACTTCAAAGTTGGCTTCATTTTTCAGGGCTGGTTGCTACGTCCATCTTTTATACAGTCTATGCACAGAACTCCATGCATCTCTTTACCCAATATGTTCAACTGTAGGCTCTCACCCTAACCCTAACCCTAACCCTTAACAGGTACTTTATTGTGCGCAATATCAAATCTTTATACAGACGTACCACATGAACCCTCTTGACCATATTAGATCAGCTAAACAAGCTTGATAGTAAAATAGATATTTATGTTTAAAAACTGTTTATTTTTGATAAGAACGTTTTTTTTTTTTTTTTTGTGCTTAATTTTTAAATTTACATGAGTACTTCAAAAAAATTCTTGGCCTCACCCAGAAACAAGTTACTCAGATTGTGTATACTCTAAAGCCATATGTCACTGTTTAAAAACTCAAATGTTTGAGGCAAACAAAGAAAAAGGTAGAGGAAAGCTTCTAGCTAACGTGCTGCGGCTCCAGGACAATATGCTTTTTTTAAGTTGTCTCGCACATCAATCGTATTGTATGTATTGACCAGTGGTTAATATATTAGGGACCTTTCTGTCCACTAAACACATCCCACCCCTGCAAAAAGCAATGGATTTACCAAAACTGAAAATGCTCAGTGACTGTATTAAACTTTGATGAAAACAAGTTGAAGATGTCAAAACAAAAATTAAGTATGAAGAGGATTTGTTGAATGATGCTGTTGTGAAACTGGAAACTCAAGACTGGAGGACTGAGTCACAAGCAATCAAACTAGAAGAAGAAAGCCTCCTTTCATGCACTAGACCACTTGTACGCTAAAGACTGGTCATATCAAGAGTGCTGTTTGGAACTATTTGATTTAACTGTTGTGCAAAAGGATCACATCTTTCACTGAGAAACCAGAGCAATGTTTGTCACAGTGGGTTTTTTTTTTTTTTATTACCTCACCCCCTAGCCGATCACTGAGGTAACATCAGTACAATATCTCTTCAAACTACAGTCAGACAAAGTGCATTAGATTTCACTGTGAGGTTTTTATGGGGAGTGTAGCCGTTAAAGCTGACTCTTTTACTGCAAGAGTGCTGCGGAGGGGAGGGTAATTTTCCTGCGTTTACTTGTAGCTATATATTAACACTGCTGCTACTGATAACTGTTTCTAGAACGAGGACACTGTCCTGCCTTCAACTCCTCACACTGTACACAGCTACACTCCTGTGCTGAGGACAAAGCAATAACAGAGCAGCAGTGATAGGTGCTGAAACCGTAATGATCAATATCAGCATAGGACTCATGCTTGTGATAAGTAAACCACTAAACTCTCGATCTTCCTCTCAAGTTTCAAAATTTGAAAAGTAACTACATAATATTCTCTGCAAGCTGTCCTCATCCCAACTCTTCATCTCAGCTGATTCTTTCATTATTGTTCGTTATAAAGATGGCTGCAGTATTTCGTTTAATGTGCTTCGCATCATTTCATTCACATTTCCACAACACAACCAAGTGTCTTCAAGAAACAATTTGACATTTTGGTAAAAAACTCTAATTCACTGTCTTGCTGAGAGTGAGGGGAGGAGATTGATACCACCATCACGCTTGTTTAATTAGGCTACAGCAAGCAGCTAGCTTTGCTTAGCACAAAGACTGGAAACTAGCCTGACTCTGTCCAAAGAAAAATAACCCAAATTCAACTTCCAGCCACTTGTATCATGCAAAATGAACACTTTAGTTCTTGTTTGTTTGATCTGCAAAAAATTATGTGTAAAAATGACAGATGCAGACGAGCTGTAACTGTCTTTGTGCTATGCTAAGCTAACTGGCTGAAAGATCTGGCAGAATTTTAATATGCAAATGCAAGGTTGTCTCAGCTGGCTGTGCATAAATCTACTTTTCTGTGGATTTGCAGTGATCCTGACTGTTGTTTGCATGCTGACTTCCATGTTTCTCCCATGATGTGCTGAGGACGGTGTACATCAGAGAGAGTTTCGTCGCTAAGTTGTTGTACCTCAGCCTGAGCTGAAGTCTGCAGACTTTCTCTGTCAGCCCATAGGCCCTGCAGCCAAGTTGCCTTCCTTGGAAAGCTTTTGGCTGCTGCTTCTCAGAGCTATAAATCTTACTCTGGGCATTTATGGATGTTTTCGAAGCACCGAGGGGAGCTGTGAGTGTCTGTGTGTATGTGCATGCATGCACAACAGGACCTCTGGCCACGAGCAGTTCCTGGAAGCAACGCTTCCGCGTTCCTCTTTTTCCTGGAAAAGGGAAGATTGAAAATTTGTTTGACTTTTTTTCCCCTCTCTTTCTCCTCTGCTGCTTTCTTGCCTCTCGGCTGCTTCAAATTAGACAATGTGTGAAGAACTTGGCAGTGTGTGTATGTGTGTGCACACACACAGACACATGCGCACATGTGCATGTGTGTGAGATGTGTGAGATTGTATACGTGTGCTGGGGATGTGTTTTTGTTCTAAAAATGATTGATATGCTCTTTTTTTTCTTTTAGAGATCCACAAATTGCTATGTGTGAGTTTCACACATGAGAGTTGAAAACAAAAAGTGTGTGTGTCTGAGACAGACAGAGAGACAACTAAAGAGGGTGAAAGGGAAAGGTCGGGGGGTTCATAAAGTCACAGTGCCTGAAGGCCAGAGTGTCACAGGTCTCTGAACATAAGACTTGATGTTACTCGAGAGCAGAGGCATGAACCCACCCTTTGCCTGACCATCTGAACTCTGAAAATAACATGTTGTCTTAGCCTTCACTAAAATATCTGACATCTTCTTTGCACTGCATAGCTTTTTTTTTTTACCACATTATTTTTGCCGTTTAAAAGAAGAACTTTCTTTTTTCTGTCGTTTTTTTTTGACAGGAAAGGATGGACCGCTCTTCCTCTCGCAGGCCTGAAGAACTGATTGTTCCAGGCTTTCAGCGCTCAGCTAATCAAAGTTTGCCACATCACCACGGTACTCTCCTCTCTTCTCCTTATCTAACCTATGCTAGAGTTATTCAGGAATTTAACCAGTGAAATATGGTTTTTAACCTCTAGCCTTCATGTTATGAACGATTAAGGAAATGGTTCCATCCATATTTCACTCATAATGTCTTGTTCATACATTTCGGTATGAGAGCATCCCTGACACAGCCTATTTGCTCGCCCACTTAACACTCCTTCTGCCTTCTTAGAAACCCCTCCTCTCCTTAACTGTCTTCATCTCCACCAAGTCACTGCCTCCCTCTGTCACTGCACGCTCTGCTCTCCAGATGGGGAGGTTAATGACAAGTGTTAAACTGTTCTTCCCCTCTTGCACTGCTCAGCACTTTTCTTAACCCCACCTCCGTCCCACACCGTGCCCCAGTCTCAGCCTGCCCCCAATATATTCCCAGAAATCCCTTCAGTCGTCATGGAAAGTCTTGGGAATCCTTTTGCGAGTAGCCAACCTGAGGAGAGCCCCTTTCTTCTTCCCATCGGGTTGGCGTTTGGTCAGATTGTCTGCTCTGCTGATGTGTGGTGGTTATGCTCCTGTGAGAGCGTTGTAAATATAACTTCACATGAATGGGGTCAGTGGATGGGGTGTTTATATTGGCTTGTAGGTCAAGCAGAGCGGGGCAAATGAAGATTTAATTTTGGCACTTGATTTAGTTTTAGTAATTTAATTTCTATTGATTTTAGTCAACAAACACTGCAAACAGTTACGTCCAGCTTTCATCAGTGACATTTAGCCCCATGTTTGTGTTTTTATTTTTATATCCTCTAAGCACTTTAAGGCCATCTTTGTGTACAGTTACTAGAGTTACAGATGCTATTCTTGTCTATTGCGAGGCTAATGGAAAAGGCTCAGGGTCCCTCTGCTCTTCAGTGATGCAGCAGACTCTCCTCAGGAAGTCCAGTTAACATTATCATGTCCTGGCTGTTTGAACAGAACTGCTCTGCTGCATTTAGCATCACCACAGCTACCTGTTCTGCAGCTTTCAGAGAATGATTCCCTTAACTTTACTTGTTCATTAAAATCCAGTTTACTGTCTGGATTTATCTTGAGGTAAGGCACTAACTGGCTGGAACACATTAATGCAGTTATTCAGCCCTGTTTCTCTAGTGAACATCTAGTAGAAGTTTTAAATAGATCGCCATCATTGATATTGGAACTGATTCATTCATTCTTCTAGCAATCTGAACGATGTCTGACTGAAAGCAACGTTGCATCCACATCACCTTCTGTTACATTGTCAGATTAATGTTAGTCCAACGTTTTATATGACTTTAATTCAAAAATCTATTTCTTCCAAGAACTGCTCACATCAGATCACGTTACTAAATGTAAGGCGCTTCTCATCAAACAAATAAAATCTACTTCTAAACAAGGAAACTTCCACTGATCAGGAGCTGCAGTGTTTGAATCTACAGATGCTGCAGATCACTGAATACGACTTTAAGGCAGCAATTAGCTCATTCTTCTGTCTTTAACTTTCCTGCTTTTCATTTCACATCACTGATGAAAAAATGTAAATCATTTCATCATAGTTTAAATTTAGTCTTTGTTGATGAAACTGAACGTGGGCCGTGGACCTGTGAGGCAGGGTGGACATATAGAGTGTATAAAAGATGGATGTAGCAACCGGCCCTGAAAAATGAAGCCAAACCATAAGTGTCAAAAACCTACGTCCGCTAGCTGCTGGCTCCAAAAAGCCCTGGCTCCCATAGACTTGAATTGGAAAAGAAGTGATCACAGATCACGAAATACTGCATTCCTACAGCTCAGGATTTCTTTCTTATTAGTTTTCAGAGTTAAATTCAGAGATCAGGTGGCCAATCTGAAAATAAATCAACACTGAATTTTTAAAAAATCATCAAAATTTTGCGGGGCAAGGGGCGTGGCTGGTTTGATTGACAGTCGGCAGCGACGATGCAGATGAAGCGAGCAGAAGGCGGTAAATGTGGGCGGGCAGAGAGGGCCCGCCTCTCAATCCGTCTGACCAATCGCTGCTCCTATGGCTCCGCCCCCCTCCCACGATTTTTGCGTCACTGTCTCCAAAAATCCAAGATGTCAACCAGGAAGTAGCAAAACCCTGGCTTCATTTTCTCAGTGCAGAAACCAACGGGTGACGTCACGGAAGCTACATCCATCTTTTATACAGTCTATGGGTGGACACTGTAGGGGGTACGCAAAAACAAGAAGTTCATATTCTAACACACCACTAGAGTGATTAGAGGTTTTCTACAAATAAACAGCACATGTAAATAGGCGTTGTTCGTATTTCTGGGCTGAGTTTGTTTGGTGATGTATTGGTAATTGGAAAGTTGTGGTATTTCAGCTGCTACAATCGAGCCCAGGTTGCTCAGGTGAGGCAAAACCTAAGTACTGCTGTTAAGGTTTGGTTGGTCAGTCCATCTGAATCAAAGGGGACAAACCTCTTTACAGAGCTTACAGTTGTACGAAAAAGATGCCAACAAAATGGAAAAATTTCCCAGAGTGTACTGAAGTGGCAGAGACAACAGTTTGTCCACTAACACTAGCCTCAGGGTACCAGGATGCAATGCTTGCCTTAGTTTTTTTTTTTTTTTTCCCTCAAGCGGAAAACCCCTTGCGCTGATATTGCCTTCTTCGCCTACACATAAAAATAAACTGATTGCAGCAATTTCATATCCACTTTGCGGTCGTTATAAATGTAATTGTGAGAAATGGAAAAGCACTAACTGAAGCGCAAGCTGATGAGTCAGGGTGGTTGGAAATGGAAAAGTAAATTATAATCATAATTCATAAATAACTCATAGACTGCACTGCATTAAACCACAAATTGATGATCCTATCAACATTACCACAGAGTTTAAAGAGTTCTTCGTTGTCAGTGTGCTTAAGCTTTGTGTGCAGTCGTCCAAATATTGAGCTACACTGATAACATGTCACGCTGTGAGCTACTCGTCAGTTCTCAGATCATGCAATGTAATGTCAAGTTCACATGGGAATGAGAGAAGAGTCATTTTAGTGAATAGTTAGATTTAAAAAGCGGATGAGTTGTAGAAAATAAGATGCAGGTTACATCCATAGAGGAATGTTGTGCTTTGACTTGACCAAATGTCTCATAGACAAAGCAGTCTGTGAAATTGCTTCTCTGTTTTCAAGGTGACTTATTTGGTTTTGATCCAAAACCATCAATTGCTACAACCAGCTGAAGTTTCCCTGATATTATGTTTGGTAGGAAAAAAAGATGACTCCAGTGAAAAGAGTCAAAGTCACTGAGCCACTGTTTCATTCTGGCGTTGCAAGACAGAGAAACCCTACATCAGCCTCACTGATGGATGTGTTGTATATTTAGATCACGGTGGGCTCAGGTTACGTGCCCTTCATTTATGCTGGGCCAGTCTTTCTGATAATCTGGTGGCATTTCTTGATATGTACCTTTTTGTTGTCTGCATGCAAGTGAGCCAACACACTGCACTAGATGTAATGTTTTCTTCATAACATTCTCTCATTTAGTTTGTGTGCTGTTTTGCAGAGTTACCCTGCTTCACCTCATTAGCTTTCGATAAGCAGAGGCTTCTGGTGGTTACTCGTGATAGCTGGAGGCTTAAAGTTCAGTGACTTTTATCTCAGAGCGACTGTTAAGAGAGAAAAGCATCACTAATTCACTTTGCACACCCGCTTTTATGCATCACACTCATTAGTTTCACTTTGACTTTATCAGCCTCAAGGATGACACGTACCTCCCATAATGTGAATGCACTGATAACACAAATACAGTCCATACACAAAACAACGACAACCAAACTGTACTCTATTTGCTTAAAACAAATAGAATATTTATGCAAAAGGGCATTTTTTTAAATACAAAATTACCCCACTCTGTTTTTACAGCATGTAAAAGAACTCAATTGCACTTTGCCCTTGAAAAACCTCAACATCCAACTGTCCTCACTGACCTCCAGACTGCCGTCAAAGATCGATGATTGCAGGTTGTCGTGGCCAGGGACAGAGAGCATTCATTCAGGGTATTCTGGGATCTTACAGGAATGAACTGGCCAGGTTTGTATGGTAGGTTTTGTTGTCAGTTGCGAGCCAAACTGCTGCAGCAAATTCATCTACATTCCAAATCGAACTTAGAACTGGAGAGGGAAAAGAGATTTTCATTCTATATGTCCTCTGGTTTCTCGGCTAAAGCCAGCAGTGCAGTTCGGGCCAAGCCGGTCAAATGAGGACAGAGAGGGATGGCAATGCTGAACAAAACAACATAAAGGCAGCTTGGAAATAGTTTTTTTTTCATTCTAACCATTCCTTTTTAACCAAGGTGCTCAAGCACATTAACAGACTGGATGTCATTAAATAACCAAGCACTACATTGGATATGATAATAGGCAGATCAAGAGTGGAGTTAAAAGGGTTGTCGATTCTGACATTTCAGGGGAACAAGTTGTCGGAGCACTATCCAGAGTGTGTGGCAGATGGTCTGTTGTACCATCGGGTCTGAATCAATTTCTTAGACAACAAATGGTGGAGTTGTGGACATTCAACCCTTCTAATAGCTCAGCACCCAGCAAGCCACCAGTTCTTTCTAATCTTTCTCTTGTCATCTGTGGCATAATGCCATTTGAAGAAAGCTGCATTTTAAGGTGGCCTTTTATGGTCCCGAGGAGTCTGTGGTTACACTGTCTTGATTGTCTTTTATAGCAAGTCTTTTTTAAAGGGAACAATGGAAATACATTTTTAACTTTTTCATTTAGTCAGAAAAGAAAACCATTTGCATGCTGCATTTATATTTTTGTTTAGTTTATATTATTACCACCTTAAATCTGACTGTTTTTATGTAAAACTTCTAAATGAGGAGCAGCAAGATTAAAAATCTTCAAACTTACAATAAGTAAGCGCCTGAATTACAGCCGCTGGCCTCACCTTCTGCATCCTGCTGCTCCCACCATGATGCCTCCTGTTACAAAAGGACAATAAATTCTATTAACTTGTTTAACTGTAAACTAAATTTTATAATTCATCCTACATCCACCCAACCGATCGAGGCAGATGGCCGTCCCTCCCTGAGCCTGGTTCTGTCGGAGGTTTTTTCCCCCTGTGGGGGTTTTCGGTTCCTTCACACTGTTGCGGACTGCTGAAGCTTATAGGGAATCCAAATGTTTTGGATTGTTGGGTGTTTCTGTCTCTGCCTTTGTGAAGCGCTATGAGATGACTTGTTGTTGTAAATATATATATATGCGCTATACAAATAAAATCGAATTGAATTAAGCTAGAGGATCTTCTCATAAGCACACACTAAATATTGTGCTGCTACTTTTCTTTGCCTTGAGAGAGACATATTTCATATTTCTGCTCTGTTCAGAGAAATATAGATTTGCGACTGGTCACAAATGAGATGAGTTCATTATTCAAGTAACTCCCACAGAGCCATCTTGAGCCGGAGCTAGTACCATCCTCACCAGCACTCACAATCATCAAAGATCTTGAAGTATTTTAAGGAGAGAAATCCCCCTAAATGGGGCACTTAGGTGCAACTCAAACAATGAGTAAAATACATTTTCACTTTTACTATTAGATCTAATAACTCTGGACTAATTACAGATGTACGGTTTATAAACTGTAGCAATTTAATGGATGTGGTTTCCATTTGTGCTGTCATTACGTTTGAACAGGCGCCATTGTGTAGATGGCTAAGTGTTGTTTAAAATAACTGGCAAGTTTTAGTTGAACTGTTGAGCTAGCTGGCAGAATATCAGAGGAAGATATGAGAGTTGATACACGTTCATACACCAATGGCGATAGAGCTGCCATGCAAGGTGCCTGTCAGCCACTGGGAGCAACTTTGGGTTTAGTGTCTTGCCCGAGGACACTTCGACTGGGGAGGGGGATCGAACTGCCAATCTTGTGATTTGAAGACAACCTGCTCTACCACCTGAGCCACTAAAGAGAGTAGTCCGTGCATAATGATTCATTCATAATAACATTATCTCCTCCTTTCATGGCAGCCTGACACCACCATTCCTGTATTTGATACACAGAAGAGTGTACTTACAGAAAGATTTATTGTCATCAGCTGCCACATTCAGGGCAGAGTGTTGTCACCACCCATCAGACCTTGTTATAGTTTGTGTACGGTGTATCAAATTATATCGGTCACAGACCAACTCTCTCACGTCTATAGAGAGTATTAAATTCAAATGTTGGTCTTTGTATGTAGAAATATTTTGCCTATCACTGTGGCTGCTGCCCCCATGGTGACCCTGAAGCCACCAGAATTATTACCAGGTTTAATCTTTACCTTCTTCGCCAACATAGTTTTACTGTTTTAGCGTGTAAATGTTTTCAAACTAGCACAAAGAAGGCACAGAGATGCTGATGGGAGGATCATTATATCTGCAGATATTTAGTCAGGAAGTGTTGGACAGACTTAAACCCAATGATGGTGCTACTGCAGTAAAATCTAAGAGGGCAGCGTAGCCATTACATGAAATAAGACATGATCCCTGCTACAACATTTCATGGTAATCCATCTTAAAGACATTGAGATGCTTCAGTCTGGACCAAAGTAATGGAACAACCAACAGACTCGTGTTGCTCTCTCCAGACAAGCACAAATGTTAAGTCTGTGTGAAAAGTATTGGTACTTTTCCTGAATCTCACATTACAGGATTTCTAGATATTTCCATCCGTGTGTAATAGGCCGATTTTAGACAGGACGTTTTAACAGGTCATGGTAGGAAAACAAAGGTGCGAATAATAAAACAGACTACACGTCAAATGTTTGCACTGTGATGTAGCAGGCCTCCAGTGTATTGCAGCTTTACATAATAACTACCGTCCTTATGTGTTCTTGTTCTTTTCTGAGTGTGTGTGTGTGTGTGTGTCCCTTCTTTGTGCCTCCCGCCACCCACCCGCCTCACCCATGTCCCACTCATGAACCCCAGCATCACATGACCCTGTGTCCCAGACTGTCCTTTCTGTTTGTGTGCATATGTGTGTACACGAGTGTCACGCATACCTCTTTGTGATCTGACATGAGCGACTCCTGCTGTTTTTGGTGCAGCTGCTTCTTTTCCACTCTCAGCGTGTACGTTCACTGTGTGTGTGCGCGCGCATGTTTGTGTACATGCAGTTCAATGCAATGCTTTTTCTTTTAATTCGCTTGTATAATTACAAGCACATGCTCATCAGCCCTGCATAGAGAACATGCTGTCCTATCCTCGACTGCGTGTACATGCACGTGTGTGTCTGTGTGTATCTGTGTATGTGTGTGTGTTTGTGTGTAGGTGTGTTTGTGTGCGTGTGTGTAGGTGTGTTTGTGTGTGTTTTGGTGTCCTACTTTGTCTTGATCATTTGGCCACCATGTGCCATGAACAGGCTGGTTAACGTTCCCCGAGTGCTGTAATTTCTTCCTACAGGAATGTCAGGAATTCTGTGTGTGGTGTTGGGGTGGGACTTACACAGGACCAAAGGCCTTTGGACACACACATACACACACACATTGAGACTGCACTTGTGAGGACCTAGCCTAATCAGAGAGATTTCTTTCCCACTATTTCACTCTTCTTCTCAAGCCTACAGTGCAGATTAGCACTGACTTTAGACTTGGAAAATATTTAGCTGTAAGTACGGAAAATGGTAAGTTGTGAGTAGTGTCTGCAAGTTCATCTCTGTTTGTCCCTGAAGGACTGGAAGGCAGTTTTGCAATATGAAGTGCTTGGAGAAGTCTACAGATTCAACACTGAAGGGAAAAAAATGAACAGCAGGTCCTCAAAGCTCTGAGGGTCGCTCACAGTAGGCCTGTCATGTACAGGACCTACTTCAGTTAATTAGTAGCAGCTCGAGTTAAAAAGATAAGCATTAACAACTGACCTGCAAAAGCATCTCGAGAGACTCCTTTACACTGGTTGTGTTTAGTTAGCAGGTTTCACATAGTCTGACCAAAGGCAAGCCAGTAAGTTGATGTACTACATAGGCACTGGATGAAATCCAAGCCAAAGACAACCCCAACAGCAGGAAGCAGCTCTCAGGCTTAAAAAAAACTTTTACTGGTGACAATGTTCAATTACAACTAGTAAAGTTGCTGGTGAGAACAATGCGACATTGTCTCTGTGTGGACAGTAGGAGTCCTACAAAAGCTGCTGAGCTGGTGATCAGTAAAGCAAAGAACAGATTGAAGTTTGGTCAACCTTTATGGGCCGTGAAGCGAGGCTTTCACACAGGATTCCTTCAGCGATACTTTCTGACAAATTATCTTCAACAGTGTTTCCTCAGTCTGTGTTTAACTGCAGAAATACAGCAAAAGATCTATTTGTATGATTGTAGAAATCTCCAGAACCAGACGTCTTATTAAATCTTTCATATCAACTGCAAAGACTTCTCAGAGCAAACATGACTAACTGTGCCATCAGTCTGGTTCTTCTGCAGCTTTGTTTTATTCATCACTAAACTTGGCTGCTACAGTTAAACTGCACTGATTCACTTAAGTTTAATCTCATTTGCAGCGTTACGGGGGTCTATGACAGATGATTTTTAATGACTATCAGCTGGTTGTATATGGCAGCAAACATCCACTAGGGGTCCCCTTGTGGACGTTTGCTGCCCTGCAACTTTCACTGCCACTCATTTCCTTCTCCCGCCTTTCTCCCCCTCCCTCCCTCCGTCCCATCCCACCACCCGCCTGCTCCAACAGACGACGATGTGGACCTGGAGCAGCTGGTGAACGACATGAACTCCTCCATGGAGAGTGTGTACTCCACACAGGCAGACACGGCCCTCCTCCTCAACAATGGCCACGCTCCTCCCCACCACCATCACCACGTACAGGCTGCCTACCTGGGACAAAACCAGGCTCACCGTCGTCACACCCCGCCCCTGCATCCTTCTTCCCCCTCCAGGGAAAGGCTGAGACACTCTCAGCCCATGCACATCCAGGCTGTCAGGTAAACACACACAACCTGGCCCTCGATGTTGATCTTGCTGGCTTATGTTCAAGATAAAGACAGCTGGAAGTACTGTGCTTGCAGAAATGAAAATATGTATAAAGATAAGCGCGTATAGCCCAAGAAAGAACACTCTGTTTTTGCTCTCCTCTTTTTTTTTCGGCTGTGTTTTTATGTGGATCGGGCAAGCAGTCTGCTTCCAGTTGGCTCTACCCCCATTTTCCCTACTGCATTTGAGGTTATACGCACATATATATCAGACAGGAGAATAATTAACTATTACGCAGATTCATGAATCTACACATCTTAACAGTGTAGATGAAGAAAATTGGATTGATCAGAGGTGAGTGATTAATTACATTATAAAGGTTTTTAATGTTATCGTCTACAGCAGTTAACGTTTTAAGATGGTCACCAGTTTCCTAAATTGTCAAGCAAGGACAGGCTGAAACATCAAATCAGCCCTGGAGTTTGGCCCACACTTGCTGACCAACACATTTGCCGCATGAACACTAAAACCATCCCTGGCAGGGTTGTCTTAATACCCTGATTTTACCTTCCAGTATTCTACGAGCTAATACATCCGTGGAGTAATGTCTCCAGTGCAGTAATGCCGCGAATAGCAGTAAAAGCTCTGTTTCCTTTGGTGTGTACTGTTTCTTTCTAATTACGCTATAAGACTCATGCAGACATCAACATATTTGAATGGAGTCTTTAGACAGTAATTAACTTCCATCTAGCCACGCAGACCTCTCTCCCTTCATAACAACGAATGCAATATCTTACTTTCCTTCATATAATGAATTCTGACAGTTTTTGTTTATTAGTTTAGCATTTGGTAGCTACTGTGAGGGATAAATTGACCAACATTAACACACAGCCAAAGGTAGTGAATCCCTATTTGCCACCTTCCCCTCAGATGTTGTCAACTGTAACATGTTTCTGATCCCCATCCTTACTTTATTTGAATACTGTCAAGTATGTAAATTTTTGCACAGTGCTTACAGTCTTCCTCTGTAACCCCAAAGGATTTCAAACAAACCAATCAAGATGTGGAGATCTGCAACCCTAATTCAGCAGGTTTAGCAACTTTTTTTTTTCATATTCTAACCGTTTTCACAAAGTAATTGGATAAACTAATGTAATTATGAATGTAAGGATTATGAAGCCTTTGCAAACAATGACTTCCTGAAGTCTTGAACCCATAGACATCACCACATGTCTCTGTTTACTCCCTTTGCCAGGCCTTTACTGCAGTCACCTTCAGTTACGGCTTGTTTGTGGATCTTTCTTCAGTTTTGTCTTCGATACGTGAAAAGCAGCTCAGCTGGGTAAAGTTCACGTGTCTGACTCGGCCATTTAAGGACATTCTATTTCTTTGCCATAAGAAGCTCTTGGATTGCTTTTGCGGTGCGTTTGGGGTCATTATCCAGCTGCACTGTGAAGCGCATTTGGCTGAATCTGAGCAGAAAGTACAGCTCTATACACTTCAGAAACCATCCTGCTACTTCTATCAGCAGTCACATCATCAATAAACACCAGTGACCCAGTTGTATTGGCAGCCATACATGCCCATGACATAACATTGCCTCCATGTTTGACAGATGATGTGGTTTGCTTTGGATTATGAACCCTTCCTTTCCTGCTCCAAACTCTTCACTTCCCATCATTCTGAGTTCATCTGGTTTCATCTTTCCAACGAATCTTGTTCCAGAACTGTTCCAGGCTGTTTTAAATGTTTCCTAGTAAAGTCTCATCTGGCCTCTCTGTTCTTGAGTGTTACCAGTGGTTTGCAACTTGAGGTAAACACTCTGTATTTACATACATGAAGGCGTCTCTTGATTGTAGACTTCCTCCTCGAGAGTGTTCTTGACTTGGCTAGATTTTGTGAAGGGGTTTTTCTTCACCAAGGAAAGAATTCTGCAGTCATCTACTTCAGTTGTCTTTGCCGGTCTTCCAGGCCTTTGGGTGTTGCTGAACGCGCCAGTGCATTCTTTCTTTTTAAGAATGAACCAAGTTGTTTATCTGGCCACTCCTAAAGTGTCTGCTGTCTGTCTGAGAAGTCTGTTTTGTGTTTTCAGCCTAATGATGGCCTCCTTCACTTGCACTGACACCTTATTGGACTGCTATTGAGAACACGAACAGCTAACAAATGCAAATGTATCACTTGGGATCAACTCCAGACCTTTGATCTCTTTAATTCATTGTGATATAAATAGAAAACTGGCCACACCTGGTCATGAAACTGCTTATCAGTTAGCTTCTTTTGAGCCTGTGAAAATGGAGAGACTAAACCAAAAAGCTGTATTTTGAAACTTGTAATGTAATATTTTTGTTAAACCCCTTGATGAACACATTGATTACCTCATTTCACATCCATTGTGGAAAAAAAATGTGTCACTATACAAAAAAACCTATGGACCTAATTGTATATTCCAGGATGCAATTCACCTCTTTCCTGTTGTGTTGGAGAATGGAGAATATCTCAAAAGGTGTAAGGTCTGAGCATATAAGCATAACAAAGCAACTGGAAAAAGTTAGTAAGGTAATCATGACACCACACATCCTTGCTGTTACTGAATGATACTTAGGCCAGCAGTCTTCAGCAGGTCTTACTTTAACAGAATGTCCAGACTACTAATGGGACGCTATTATGAAGTGCCACTATCTAAACTCACAGGATTCACCTGAAGGTTTGAGCCTCTTCTTCTTCTGCTAATCTGCATCTATACATTACATTACTTGGAATTTAAATAATCATCCAGTAAAGTAAGTTTAAATCATAGTTTTATCGATGAGTAGCTCTCTTTCTTAGCCAACACGCCAGTAATGTTTTCTTTAACAAAGGTCAGAGTTAAAATTGACCTAAACCTTTCCATACCCAAATGATGCCCATGTTCATATATATATACACATGTTGCCTTTTGCTGTTGAGCTGAGGTGGTGACATGAATGTGTGTGTCTCCCTCTGCAGGTGCCTGAGGGAAGAGCAGCACTTGCGTCCAGCCTCCCTGCCAGCCATCCCCAACCCTTTCCCTGAGCTCTGCAGCCCAGCGGGATCCCCCATTCTCAGCCCCATACAGACCTCCGACAACCACGTAAGCACACCTGCACTAACACACACTCGCTGAATCTGTACAGCTGACTAGAAGAGGCAGGTCTGCTGTTCAAGTATCGGAAGGGCCGTGGCTGAGTGACCACCTTTCAGTTCTGTTATAGGCCTAACACAACGTCACTGACTTCCTTGCACATTTTAAGTTAAATAATTTAGTTGTCGTTAACTGTGACTGAGATAAATGTTAAACTCCTTGGTGTACTTTTGCGGTGCTTCCATTGACCTCAATCGTGAGAGAGGGGGTTATGTGTGCATACTTCATATGTGCATTTGTTTTGAAACCAGCTGACTCGTCTGTTGTGTTCAGGTCAGAGCAGCATGTGTTGACTTTGGCTGCGTACGGCTTTTCCTTCCATTACACAACAGCTCACCCCGGGTTATCTGGCCGTGTGCGTGTTGTCGGAGAATCGTCATTATCAATCACAATTACACGCACATGCAGACATGTGACAGCCGTGTTTTGCTGTGGAAGGAGTTGAGCAGTGTCTCCAGGATGCTGCAGACAGAGTGCAGACTTCCGTGGCAGAGCTGGGAATACGGCTGGGAACGTCTACAGGTCGGATCTCTCTGAACCTTCTGAATCCGTCTGCTGGCTCCGGCAAGACAGGCGCCCATTTCCGGTTCACACGCTTCAACCCTGGCTCTTAGCGTCACTCTGTGTGTGTGTGTGTGTGTGTGTGTGTGTGTGTGTGTGTGTCACAGCCTTGCCCTTCCTTCCCTCTGTAGAGCCTCCTGTCCCAGGAATGTTCCATCCTTCTCAAAGATGTTTTCAGGATGCCCACCCTGAACAATAAAAGTTATTTTTGATGCTTGCTCACTCACTCCCTCCACATCAACACACACACACATTATTACACACACACACAGAAACACACACAGGTGGCATTATTCAGTTCACACGCACGCAAAAGCATGGGACAAGGCAAAGCAGTATTTTTGCATTTCACTGACATCATCTCACAAGGTCTGGAGTCAGAGAGCAAGTTTGCAGTTTGGACAAAGGATCTTTTGTGTGTGTTTGTGAGAGCTGACTAAATGCTGCCTCATGTCTCTTTCCCAGATCGTCTTCATTTTGTCCTCCGTTTTGTTCATTTAAACATTGTCATGTGTATCTAAAAAGACCAATAATGAGTCAATACCTGTTGCATTTTCATTTTGTTGTAATTAGACAGTTGTAACTTCAGTTTTGGTATTATATTTAGAGGCCTGGCTGCATCTTCCTCCTTCTTTACTCTATTTTTATGGCATGTAACCACGTTGGAGCAGGTAGGACATTCTTAAAGACTGTTTAAAGGCAAAAAAAAATAAACAAAACAGGAAGATGGTAGGATTTTTCTAAGGTGAACAGTGATAAAACTTGTCTTGGAAGAAGAAGGCATGTGGAAAAATCACCTCAAACATTCCATTGTGTTCCTCATTGTCAGCAAAAGAGAAAAACATGTTGGCAGAAGAAACAGAGCTGTGAGACAGATAAATGTGTCACTGGAGGTGATGTGATCAAAGGAAATGAAAATATGCCATGCAAGGACACGTCTCCACCGTAATCATAGTTAACATTGATTAATTTCTGTGGCAATGACGCATGAATGCTTAAAATGCTGTGTGTAGCAACTGCATTCGCATGATTCCAGGGATGCAAGTTTGCACAGACAGTCATGGTTCCAATAACAATGTGTTTTATTGACTTTTGCTGTACCTGTAAGGTTCTTCTTAACACCTCACCACCACCACCACCGTTTAAGTGGACTGCCATGAATGCTGTGAATACTTGAATACATACGAGGTGTGTCAGAAAAGTTCCAGGGCTGGTGTCACAAAAGATATATTTCAAAGTTGTCCCCTTCAGACGATCAACCAGCACCTCTACAAAGAGATCCTGCAGCGTTTGCTTCATTCAGTGCGTGAGAAGAGGCGAGAATTGTGGCAGGACAAGTCATGGCTGCTTCACCATGACAACGTTCCTGCTCACAATGCCCTGAGCATCCAACAGTTCCTGGCTGAGAAGAACATCGCCGTGCTGGAGCAACCTCCCTACTCACCCCACCTGGCTCCATGGGATTGTTTCCTCTTCCCCAAGCTCAAGGGGGTCATCAAGGGGACCTGTTTTAAAGTCGTGGATGACATCAAGACGGCTGGGACGATGGAGCTGCGGAGAATCCTGGAAGAATCCGTCCAGGAGTGCATGGCAGCGTGGCAGAGAAGGCTGGGAAAGTGGTTAGACTCCAGGAGGATTACTTTGAAGGATAAAACCTGTAGTTTGTAGTTTGGATTTGAAATATATCTTCTGTGACACCAGTCCTGAAACTTTTCTGACACAACTCGTGAAGCCTTTTGACTAAATACCTGCAAAATTAATGACATTTATGTTTTGTACCAATTACTGTAGTTTCTGCTCTTGAACATGCTAAAACATGGAACTAAGAGAGAGAATATGGTAACATTACATGCTAACATTGGCATGTTGTCATGTGAGAGCGGTAGGCGGTAGCTTCAAGCAGCACTGTGCCTACATATAGTTTCACAGAGCTTCTAGGGCTATAGGGCTGCTACAGAATATTTTTGTCAGCTAAAATCGTACCTGCTCTTAAATCAATTTATTGGTTGTGGGAGGAAAAAAATCTGCAGGTCATCTGTAGATGAAGATCTGAGTCTACCTGCTAGTCTTTTTAGTCTAAATGTATTGAAAATAAATTTAAAAAGCTAGAATTTGCAGCTTAATAAATCATTTTAGCCTGGTTAATTTATACTGAAATGATAACAAGTGTCTTGGAGCAGACCAGCGTGCAACAGCGCATACTCATGTGATTTCTGAAAATGAAACTATTACAGTTGGTGATGCCAGCACAATAGCTATTAAGGAATACATCAGCAGACCAGTAAGCCTGCTGTTTCTAGATGATCCACCACATTGATTGTTGAGCTGTTAGATGCAAACTCATGTTTGCAAAGTCTTCACTTGACTTTTTGGCCATCTGCTTTAACCAGTGGCAGCCACACTGACGTCTTGTTTTTAATGGTGTCGATTAGTTTGAAGCTGACTCTGAGTAAACGTTCATTCATTAAATAAGCTAGACCCTGCAGTCTCCATTAGGTTGGACCAGTACAAAATTGTGAAAACAAGGTGTTCACAGATAGTCTGTTCCTCCTGCAACTGAAAATAATGGATAATTCCTGGACGGCTATTGATGCAACACTCTTCTTCTTAAGAAAATAACACTGGTGATTGTGAGAATTTGGTAAGATGTGAGCATACTGACCAGCAAGTTGACCAGTCCTCCATAGCCCTAGTTTTGACTGCATCTGACTAAACCGGCCCCATTTTTAACTAGGCTCTTTAGGTGGATGCCTGTGGAACCATCATGTACTTAAACATACTCTAATGCTTAAAACAAGCTGTGGCGAGCCTTCAGCTGATTGAGTGAAACCATCACTGATCAATTCACTTAAGCAAGACCGGCGACAGACTGGCTACGACATGGCCTTTTTCTCCAGCCATGCTATGTTGCGTAATGTCATGTGGAAGCGAACAGGATGGCTAGTGAAGTTTGTGTAGATGTTGGCGTACATGTATGCATGGATTAGTGAAGGTCAGTTTAATTATGTAGTCTGAGGAGCGTTGAGAATGGCTTACACAACAATGCAGACAGGACTGTCAGATGTGCCGTGCGTTGGTCTGCAGACATAGTTGCATTGTATTTGCATTGGCATGGCTTTATCATAGGATCTCTCTCCCTCCAGCTGTGGAGTTGGAATCTGAACATTCTTCAATAAGCTTCAGTCTTTCTCAGAGGGATACACAGCTTACATTATGAGCCAGTAAAACTGTGTACGCGTGACATAACAGGTTTATAGCCTGCATTGCCTTTGATAACATACATGGATTTGTCCTCAGGATATCATGATCAGATAACATCGCTACATCACCGTCAGATTTTAGAAACAGGTTTGGGGGAATACCCATCTCATGATACACCTTATTTAACTCTAAATGGACTCTGGTAGTTGCTGAGGTCAAAGCTGGTTCAGCAGTCTGACTGAACTTAGTGGTAGAGTCTGGTAGTAGCCATTTCCCACGCACTTTGTTGAGTCTTACACCATACAGTTCAGTCATGTTCTCCCAGCTTTCACAAGGGTTTGGTCAGGTCTCGTCTGTCATCACTGGGCAAATGGGTTTTCTTTGGCACCATGACCGTGACTGTAACGCAACTCCTGCTTTTGTTTGTGGCCAGAGACGGCATTACCAACATCAGGGAGCCCCAGTGGTTAAAAAGACTGTCTCTCAGCCTCAAGCAAAGGTCTTGGGCTTCAAGCCCCATGTGTTGGCAAGTTTCCATACTGTTGAAGTAGCTTTGAGCAACACTGAACCTCTTCCAGCTTTGCTCTTTAACTGACCCTGACCTCTGACCTCCTCGTGGAAGGATGCAAGAGAAAAGGCTGATGTGATAAAGTCAGTTTCTCATGGCTTGTTATTCAGTGTGTGGTCTGATTACTGAAATATTTGATGCTTGTGAAATTTTACAAAAGTTAAATCAGATTATGTACAAAGAGGAAGCATACTTCGGTGCAGTCTTTCCTTTTTAACTATGCCAGTGGTAGAGCTCTAGGGATGGCAGTGTGGATTAATTGGGCAGCAATGTTGTTCCCCGACTCTGGTCCAGACTCAGCAACAAAATGTTTATAGCGATATTCATGGTTGTCAGAGAGTGAATTCTGATGACTTTGACCTCTCCAGACTCTTTATCTAGTTCCTAGTGTTCAGATTCATGACCAAATACTTGCAAAAACATTGAATAATGATATTCTCACTAACCTGAGCCATATTTAATGTAAACTGTGTTAATTAGTAAATGTCAGCATGGTGTTTCTATATTTGTATGAGAATAAAAACTATTTCCCCTGATGATCTCGGGACAAAAAAGGAATATAACACAGACAAGTTAGTGTGCTGCTGTTTCTGCCGTGTTGGCTGTTGAGTTTTTTGGCCGTCTGTTTTGACAAAAATGCAGCCACAATGATGACTTCAGTGACATGGTGTCAATTACTTTGGAACTGACTTCAGGTAAATAAGTCAGTCCTAGCAGTCTATATTAGGCTGGTGGAGATCAAAGTTGTGAAAATGTGGTGGTGTTCACAGGTTGTCTGTTCCTCCTGCTGCCATAAGTAATGGATTAATCATGTAGATACTTTTTTGCTTGTGAAAGTAACACTGGTGATTGGTTGGCCAGTGGTAATGTAGCAGATGAGAACATATCAGCCAACCTATTCACAATATTATATTATAAGACTTATTATAAATTCTAAAAAATAAATCTAAAAACAGTCTTTTAATACCGAGTCTGTATGTAGTCTTCTATGACATCGTGTTTTACTAACTGTAATGTTTTTCATGGTCTCACTCATGGTTAGTGGCTCCATAAAAGACAGTCATGCAAAATTCTCTGTGTAAATCAAGTATTATCTTTTTCATTGATCTATGGCTATTTGTACTGTAGCCATGTCATGAAAACTTATTTAAGACTAAAGCTCTGAGTCACACACTCTCTATTTAGGACCTCTACCTCCCCCTTTGTGTGGGGTCAGCTGATATACTTCTGCACGCAATGGTCTGCTGACCCACTGCAATCAGATAAAGTGCATGTGTGTATGCGTGTGTGTAAAAATGGCAGTGAAATGATATTGCTAGTGTGAATTGTGGTGTGAATGCGTATGACTGGATTGTTTGAGGTGGTGATCGGAGGGGCCGTAGGCGCAGAATTGCAGCCACGCCTCCTTCAGTCTGCCCCAGGGCAGCTGTGGCTACAATCAAAGCTACCACCACCAGAATGAATGTGTGTCAATGAATAACTGACAGTGTCTAGAAAAGCGCTATATAAATCTGATCAATTATTATTATTATTATTATTATTGCTATTATTAGAAAAGCACTAGGTCACAGTAGTATATTCTAGCGGAAATCCTCATGCTTTACTGTAAATTGAATCACTTAAGTGCGTAAGATTCAGCACAGTTAGGAGCATATGTCTTTGAGTGAATGTTTTAGCTGGTGTGTGTACTATGGAAATTTGCCGGACTTTTGACTTTCTGCCAGGCAGTAAATGTTTTGCATGCCGTAGCAATGTGATGACGCATCTCTGTAATTTCTCAGGGAACATATACTTGTCTGACACACACACTCACGCGTGAATGTGTTCTCTGAGGATTACGTGGGTCATTGCTGTCAAACCATACAGTGGATTCAGTTTTCACATAGAAACTAGAACCAGCTAAGAACTGATAGTTGGCAAATAACATCAAGATGAACTTCTCAGGAGTCACAGCGGGGAATCTTTCTCTGAACGACTTTTGTTCTGCTTTCCAACAACATTTGCATCCTTTCAGATAAAAAGTTCCGCGACTGTGTGCACATCCTTAGCATCGTAGATTCAACCACAAATGCAGCTGTAGTCTGAGCCATACATGCTTACTGTGACCCTTTGGGGCCACTGTACAGACAAACTCTTGGTTAAGTTCATTTTCTCCCAGTTTGAGAACCAAAAATTCAGACTGTCAACATCTGGAATGGACATCCACGTGTTTATTAATGTACACACAGTCATTGTTTTTTGGGACTTTACCAAACAAGATCAGTGATACTGTGCACGTGACCAAGCTCGGAGCAGACATTCATTTTGCTGTGGAATTGGGAAGAAGAGGTTTGCGTTTCCAGCTCAGACAAATTTGATAAAGGATGATGTGTGGATGGGATCTTTTCATGTAAGAAAAAAATCACTCTGTAAACTCTTCCATCAAACAAACTTTTAATATATATAGTAGGTTAAATTTGACTTACGTTCTGCTTTATTAGATTGATTACACCATCGCCCACATGACTTTATTTAGTTAAACCTACGGGCGATCGTTACACATGAAGGGATTCCTGGAACTGAGCATTAGATGCGCATCAGTCAGTGATTTTGACCGAGCCTGTGCACGCATACATGTGTGTCTCTGTGTGTAGGAGGGAGACCCTGCCGTGTCAGGGTTGGGTCGTGGGGAGGAGAGACACTCAGTGAGGTTTTGCGATGGCGCTCCTGTGAGGTGAAATTGAGTTTGGCCTGTCTGCAGAGCTAATCAGCTCTGTCTGGCCTGAAACCCGACCACTCACAGACATGAAAGACGGATCATGCTGTAATTGACCAGAGTGGGAGTCACCACCAACCTGCATTCAAATGCTGACATTAGTGATGGGTGTGTTAGTCTCCTACGGCAGCCTCCGCTGTCATTTGGAGGTTTTCTTACACCAGTATTAAAGTTTTGGAGGCAGGATAATGTAAGGATTTTCCTGCTTGTTTAGTTTTTGGAGTTATCCAGTCTATTTTGGAGTAAATGACAAGGTCACACCCCTTTGTAGTAAAATGAATGGCAAGTAACGTATTACATTGTCATGAAAAAATAATAACCTGTCTGCTTAATTATTCATTCATGACTAGGTTTTGAAATATTTTAGAAAATCTGCCAACTGGTGAGCAGCTTTACTTTGTTTTAGATCTTTGCAAACTGAATGTCTTTGGGTTTTCTATTGTTGGTTAGAACTCGGCTTGTGCACTGGAAATTATTTTAAATCAAATAATTAATCAAGAGAAAAAGTCGTCGGGTTATTTTTAGTTGCAGCCATGCAGTGTACACAAAGTCGCAGCCTTGCTCTTTGCACATTACGTTGATAAACCAAGGTAACTAGCATAATATACTATATATACATATTTTCACATCTATTTGCCACAGTGACCTAGAAATAATAAAACGTTCCAGACTGGAAAGAGCAGATCGTGTCCAGAGCTGAGTCAGGATTGCTTTTACAGTCTGTGGGTTGTGTTGCCGTTGAAGAGATGGGCTCTGGCTTAAAACAATCAGATCACTTGTGTGTCTGGGTGTGTCTGTGTTACCTTGTGCGTGAGTGTGTATATTTGGTGTGTGTGTGTGCGTATCGCCTGATAGGTTTAGGGGCCCATAAAGCTCTTGGTCAAGTGGGCCTGACCCTGGTGCAGATTATTGTGTTTGACCCCTGACCCTGTACATACTGTGCTTGCGTGCGTGATTGTGTCCGTGCATGTTTGTTGATGTGCACGCAGGTGTCTGTCCGTGACCCTCCACTTCAATATGCTGTGACTCGGAGCCCTTTTTACATGCATTTATCAGTGTGTGCTGCTATAAGCAGCCATAGTAGACAAATAATGCTGTGCATTTCCACCCCTCACCCTCTTTTGGTGGAGAGAGGCAAATGGGGGAGGGGAAAGCAGAGGTGGGGGACAAGCCAAGGTGAGTTAAGTTTCATCATGTAAAGAAAAAAGCCGAAAGTGGATGAACAAATCGGCACATGAATGCAAGAAAATAGAAAGAAAACTGAGGCAGAACAAAGGAAAAAGTGGGAAAACTGACGCACACAGTGAGCTTGTTATCTCTTCCTACAGCCCCCCTTTGTTCCACATGTGCTCATCACATACATGAACATGTAATATCCGTGCACGGACGTGTTCAGGAAGAGCCCAGTGTTACGCTGCCAAGCTGCAGCATGAGGCTGGAGGAAAAGTTTAAAAAAAAAAAAAAGAAAAACTCTTGGTGCTGGTCTTCATAGTTTACATTTTGTCTTCCTCTTTTGAGAGTGACTGTGCGCGCCTCATAGTTCTCATGCACACTGTATTAGGGGCCAGCTGGGTTGGCCTGTGCTCTACACATGAGCCTGATTATGACTCAGTATTGCATTACTGACATTCCTCCATAGCGCTCCCTCTTTTCTCTTTCTTTATTCCTCTCTGCCCCCCTCCCTTCTTTTCCCTCTCTCTCTTTCTGTCTACCTCTCTTGAGGCTGGGCAGATTTGCTGAGCAACCACCTCTCTCTCTCTCCCCCCCCACCTCCATCTTTTCCTCCCTCCCTACCCCTCCCTTGACCCCCTCTGCAAAGCCCAAACACCCGGCACGTGATCCATACAGCTTCAGATCAGATCACCCCACAGTTTTTTTGTGTGTGTGTGTGTTTTTTTTTTTTAAAGACTTTGCCTTCCCTGCGAACCTCGAAGCCATCGGTGTGCGTTACACATGTTGCTCTAGTCCTAACACTCTTGCATAGTATTTCACATACAGCTGAGGAGGAGGAGGAAGAGGAAGAGGAGGAGGATAAGAGGGAGGGAGGGGGGGTAGAAATTGAAACCGTCAGGCAGCAAAAAAAGAAAATGTCAGTGGATGCATAAGAATAAGGTATGTGTGATTGGCTCAGTAGTTTGTTCTCTCTCTATGCATGTGTGTGTGTGTGTGAGGAGTTGTGGGCGTGTTTTCGGGAGAAACACTTTTGGTGTGGCGCCATCAGCACAAGGCGCTGACAGTGATTTTTTATTTGTTTTGTTTGTTTTCGGGTGGAAGAGGGAGGCGGTGGAAGATGATGATGAGGGGATTGAAACACAACCCTGAAGATAAGAGTGTGGAGTACGTGACAGGTAGCAGCTCACCGTTTAAAAATCCCACACTGGGTTAATCCAGTGTGAGGAGGAGGAGGAGGAGGGAGGAGGAGGGAGGGAGGGAGGAGAGCAGCGACTGCTCATACCACTCCTCGCAGCTCAGCCTTTATGCTGCCCAGCACGAGAAGAAGGGGCAGGCTGTCTCCCGTTCGCTCCGTCTCTCTTTCACCCTCGTCCTTCCTCTGTCACTGCCTCCCCCCCTCTCTTACCTCTCTTGCATTCTCCTTGCCAATCTGTCCCTCCCTCCTCCTCCCCTCCTTCCCTCCCTCCCTCTCTCTCTCTCTCTCTTCCTGACTTCCTTTCCTCCCTCTCCTCCTCTTCCCCTCCCTCCTGCTCTCTCTGTCCCTCTGTGTCACTGGAGAGTGTCTCAGTGTGAAAATGCCATCCTGCTCTCCAGACTGTTGCCTCTTACAGGCTGTGGAGGTAAGACACTTCATGTGTGTTCCTTTCTTTTCTGGATATCGTGAGCTTTCAGTGTGTGTGTGTGTGTTCGGTGTGTGTGTGTCTCTTTTGTGAACGCTTGTCAGTGTGCAGTGATGAGGACTTCTGCATTTTTTTCTCCCCGTCGACTCAATGCTTCTAAAACTTTTCTCAAACATGCGTCATACATTTTTTTTACTTTTTTTTTTTTCGGGGGCATGTGGGAAGAGAGGAGGCAGTCTTCTGGCTTTGCAGAGGTAAAGACTTGCTGTGACGTTTCTGGTTGCATTGGGTGTCTTTCTTCGTGTCGGCGTGCTGGTTGCTTCTGATGTTTTGTGTCTTTTCTAGGCCACCGTTGCTGTCTCTCTCTCTCTCTCTCTCTTTTTTTTTTTTTTTCCTCGTGTGTTTTGTGTATTTCCACTTTGCGGTGCCATTGTCCGACTTAATTTTCCGTGCCCCCCTCCTCCCCTCCATCCCCTCGCCCATCACCAGCTTTGTGTCTTGTTTCATGTAATTTTCAACAGTTGTTGGTTTTCTGTGAAGTGCAGGGCAGCAGAATCCCTGCTGTGGACAGAAGATGTTAATACGTGGGTGTGTGAGAACACACACACACACAAACCTACACACACACACACCATTTCTGTCTGATGTTTGGAAGACAATCTTAAGTCGCCTCCGTGGTTTGCAGGCACTTTCTGATGTTCATTCGCTCACATTTATGTGTGTTTGGCTGCATGTGAGAGAGCGAGTTGACCGTGGTGTTGTGTGTGTGAATCTGCACATACAGTGGTGTGAAGCAGCTGGTCTGTGGTTATCTGTGCAGCAACACACTCGAAGAAGGGAAAATTACACCCGGTTTAAATGTCGCTTTGGGCACTTGGCTGAAATGGTTCAAAATGGCGCAACAATGGGAGGTACTCCAGCTTTGAACTCTACCCGCTTGCTGCTCCCAGCGGTGACATTTTTAATGACAAAATCCAACACGTATAAATGCACCCACCGTGTTATTTCAACATCCAAGTGTGAACATGTGGTTTTTGGACTTTTCAGGATGTGGATATTCTTGCGCGTGACAGAAAGCGTGTCATCGTGGGTTTACATGCGTTATTTGTGGATGTGCGTTTTAGTAAGTTTGGTTGAGCTGTGGACAAAAGGGCTGAACTGAAAGCGCAGGGGCCGACCGACCTTTCCTGGACGTCATCCTTCGTTCCTTTTTTTTTTAAAGCGCTTTTCATGTTGGAGTGACAGAATAATGTGAACAGGACTTTTTAGGAGTGGACTTGACAAAGCACCTGGTTATGGAGGTATCCTCTGATCTGCTGCATTTTCCGTTTTCTCTGCAATTTCAAATTCTTGAAAGCAGCTCAGGACGCACTGTGCCTCAGACTTTTTCCTGCCCTGACCTTCACTGGTCTTATGTACATATTCCCATCGTCATTTGTGTGTGCTTTGCAGATAGTGAAGGTGTGGAGCGAGGATGGGGCCGGCAAAGTGGTGGAGATTCCAGCAGACATGACAGCCAGAGACGTGTGCCAGCTGCTGGTCTACAAGAGCCACTGTCTGGACGACAACGCCTGGACACTGGTGGAGCACCACCCCATCCTCGGCCTCGGTAAGAATGTGTGTGTGCACATTGCCGTGCAGATTTGATGTGTCTGTATTTTACATTCATATTCTTGCTTTGCTTTTTCTTTGCAAGGATCAGATCTACTTGTGTGCATCTCTGGTTATCTGTTACATCTATGAAGTGTTGTGGAAGAACTTTCAATGAAATCAAACCGATATCAGTTACATTTTCCAAAAAAAGAACATGAAGTTTTATCCTTTTTCTATAAAAGAGGCAGGTGGCACCTGATTTTAAGTCACACATAACATGAAAATGTGTCATGAAGCTTAATAGCAGCTTCGACAAAGTTTACAAAAGTAGAAAAGATGTGCAAAATGCGTTTAGCTTCCACCACATCCGTGCATATTTCTTTGGTTTGTATCAGTCTTGTGTTTATGTGTGTGTGTGTCGATACTCCTTTTGTGTGTCCCTGTATGGGTGGAGGTACTCTCTTGTGTGTGCCCTCAGTGTGTATGTTCACTTGAGCATGGCACAAGTGCTTGTATGCCTATACAGCGCGGGAGGGAGGTGTGGTGGTTGTAGGATTAAGCATTTTCCATGTTCGACTCACATGCCTGTTCCCTCCCAAATAATTTGCTCAGGGGATAAAGAGACGGGGAGAGAAAAAAGAAAAACACAAGACTCGTGCTTCGCTTCTTCACTTTTTGCCGTGTCTCCCTTTGAAGCTTTATTTATTTCTTTTTTTTTCTTCTTCTTCTTCTTCTTCTTCTCTGGGTCTGTCTTTGTCCTCTGTGAGGCTTTCCTACTCCCCGAGTCGTATTTTTAGAGTCAAAGGATCGCTTTGTGCTTTCCTGCTTGATCTGTGTTTCTGGAAAAAAAAAAAAAAAAAGTGCACTGGAGAGATGGAATGTGAGGTGAGGAGAGGGAGGGAGGGAAAAAGCGAGGGAGAGAGAGATGAAGGGAGAGAGAGAAAGAGAAAGAAGGGGGGGAAGGGCGGAGAGGCCTGGACTAAAGCGTCATACCAGAGCTGCGAGGAACCAATCGCGGGTCTCCGTCGGACGAGCCCCTAGCCTTCCTAGCCAATCAATCTTTCCTTAACCTTCCACAGGAAATTCCCCTGCTTGTAGCCAGCGCTTAGACACACACTGACACACAAACAGAGTCCAGACATTTCCACCCCTAAACTGCAGCCAGAACGCTCTTTTTATAGCAAAAACAGTGACTACAGTTTCAGCAAAATGCACGTACAAGTGTGTGTGTGTGCGATTGTTTGTGTGTGTGTGTGTGTGTGTGTGTGTGTGTGTTTTGCCCCACTTAAACTTCATTTAGAAAGGAGAACCTTGGCTGCCATCACTTGAACGGGTGCGAGTGTGTCCACGCAGAACTGGAACATCCTGCCACTATCAGTTTCTAATCTGCCTCACTCTGAGATCATATGCCCTCAACTTCAAGAAAGAGGAGAGCATGCACACACACACACACACACACACACACACACCTACACACACACACACACAGAAAGTAATTGGGCCTCTGTGGTGCACACAGGCAGGTTAGGCCTATGTGAGCTCTTAATGTGTGGTTGTGTGTTTGTCTGTGGCTTGTACTTTGCTTATGGCTTCGCTGCTCTCAGCAATCAGCCTAAATACATGACATCATCTTCCTGCAATTCCTCCCCCCTCCAGCACCACCTCCTCCTCCTCCTCCCCTCCTTTCTCCATCTCATACCACTTCTTCTCTCCACCTTCACCTCCTCCCTCCCCGATTCACAGCGCTTCTTCTCTTCGCAGCCCCTCCTCGTTTAACCTCTTGCTCGTCTCTTAGTAACAGGCGATTTTTCTTGCTGTGTCACCGTATGCAATTGTGCAATTGGTGATGCAGTGGTGAATGCAGAAGGAAACTCCTCCTGTCGGGGATTATTTTAATACAGAAACCAACCAGGGATGGTGAGAACACAATGCTTTGGATTCAGATATCGTGAAGCAGAAAAAGGTCGTTAATGGAAGTCACAAATCCCTCAGTGTTTCCAAAATTGATTCCTAAAACTTGAATGTGTGTCCCTGCATGTCAAAAGTTGCTGGTTCATGCTGCCAGAGGACACAGTTAAAAACAAGCTTACAGCAAACAAGGTCCTTTGGTGACAAGGACGTTTCCAAATATGCTGTCAGTATTAAACACAGGAGGAGGACAAAAAAATAGAGGGAGAGGAAATACATGCAGACGGAGTCCCTAAAATTATCTAACAATAAAAACCTATAGTTGCCACTGAAATAGGAGCTTTGAACAGTTTTTTCTCCCTTAAAAATCTGAATACATGTACGTTTATAGCGTGTGAATTATCCCCAAAGCTGTGTGCACTGATTTAAACCTGGGTTCACCTCAGACATCGTCCCCGAGGACCATCCAAAGATAACACAGCCTGGAGGGGGGGGTACTAACACTGTCTGTCTCTGTGTCCTCATACAGAGCGATGTCTGGAGGACCACGAGCTGGTGGTTCAGGTTCAAGCCTCCATGAGCAGCGACAGTAAATTCCTCTTCAGGAAGAACTATGCCAAATATGAATTCTTCAGGAACCCCCTGGTGAGTCTTTCGCATCCCTGAAGTGACCTTTTTCTGACTGCTTCGCTTTAGCACGCAGCCCCACACACACACACACGCGCACGCACACACACACACACACACACACACACAAACACACACACACACACACACACAGCAGGAGTTCATCCTTGATATTTTTGGATTGGGGCTCGCTAATAGTCGGTACTTTTACATTTGATGGTTCTGTTGAAAAGTCACAGGCTCTTTTTGTTTTCAACCAAGTATTTATTTTCTCCGTAGGACATCAAATCCTCAAGAGCTTTAGAAATTATTTTCCAATCATTTCATCTTTGAAAATTGCTAGTCACAAGACAAAAAGACCACAGCCCTCTGCTCTGTCGGGCTGTTTCGAGCACAACGATTGGCATCACGCTGCATGCTCAGATAACAATGTTCAGCATAAGGAATGTTTCACCCTACACACTAACGTTTGGTAATTTGCACTAAACGCAAAATTAAACATTGTGATGGGAATTGTGGGGGAGCAGCTGTTTCGGACGCCTAGAAAATATCATGTTACTCACAGCTGGAGCGTTTCTATAGCTTGGGTCACTACGAAACAATCATCAGTCCAAATAATTTACAGCTGCATTAAAAAAAATATCTGAAAAGTCCAAAGTACAAGCATGTGTACATAAAATCTTTGGGCAGAAGTTAACTACGACTAGGCTTAAAACTTTATCACGTAAGCTGCGAGTGAGAGCTAAAGATCACGCTGCTGAGAAAAAAAAGCTTAAATCTGTTTGCTTTTAGTGTTAGTTAAGACAGAATTTATGCTCAATGATGTCAAAAGATGACTGCCTCACCCAGCTTTAAGGAATGAGGTTATTAGGATTCATCCTCTGGGGACCCTGAATATCTGTCTAATGGAGATATTTCAGTTTGGACCAAATTGGTACAAATTACTGAATGTGTGCTTTTCAAATTTCTCCATATAGTCAAGCTACGTGCAATAGGTGTCGGCTAACTCGATTCTGCTTTGTTCGTTTTGTATTGTCACACCTCGGCGATCGGGTGCGCGATATTTCAAGCGTTGAATTGTCTCCTGTCAGTCTAACCTCACACAATGCTTTCTTTGTGTCATCACTCTGGATTCTTTTGTTTTGTGTCACACTGCGTCTATTTCAGTCGTCCTCCTGGTTGACGTAGAAGCTAAAACTCATTGCGCTTTAGCACCACGTTTGTTTGGAGGAGAGAAATCTAAAATGCAAAAGCGTCTTGAGGACACGGGCCTCCCTCTGACAGCCAGCGAGTCAGCATTAACCGGCTTGCGTGGCACTTTTTGGTGATGTGGACTCAGCGTGGGGCTCTGCTGTTGCGTGCTGGCCGGGTATACGGTGACATTATTGCCGTGGTGATTTAGGTGTGTGTCAGAGCCAGCAGGTGACCTCAGCTCTGTGGTAATGAGCACAGTAAAACACCAGAGTGCTGGCCGCGGCCTGTCAATCACGCTAAGAGTAGCGCTGCTGGCTAAAGGGGATTACATCAGCGGGTGAGATCATACTGCATCTACTCCTCGGCTGGAGTGCCCTCTCTCTCTCTCTCTCTCTCTCTCTCTCTCCACCACTTTGTCTCTGAGTCCTTGTGCTCATCACACACACACACACACACACACACACACACACACACACACACACACACACACACACACACACAGAAAGAGAGAGAGAGATGTTTTCTGCATAGAGAAACACTACCCCACTCTGAGCTTTGCATCTGCACTAAGTGGTTTCTAGTGCTTCTCTTTTCTTTGTCCCGTTCTCTCTCACTCATTGTCGGTCTCTGTGTGTTTTTCCATCCAGAACTTTTTTCCAGAGCAGATGGTGGCTTGGTGTCAGGAGTCTGACGGCTCAATCCCTCAGTCACAGCTCTTACAGGTGAGGCGGTGACTCAGTGAGGGGGACACATACTAGTAGCACACATGCCAAGACTTGCCACATTAAGTGTTACCTCAGCCTCCATTTAATCCTGCACCTAAATCCTCACTGTAGACCAGCTATGACACGATGGGTGTGTGTGTGTTTTTTTTATCCATCTGGTCATCTAAAAATATGCACACACACACATACACAATGCTATGTGTGCTTTTAAGCTGCCTCATTATTTCACTGTGAGATCGACACATATTCAGTATTAGCTCACAATATCAAGGGACACATTTCTGTTGTATTCACTTTCTCTGCAGCAATATTCTCAATAGATGCTGCTGTGTTTTTTTTTTTTTCCAGAACTTTCTGAACTCGAGCAGCTGTCCAGAGATCCAGGGCTATCTGTATGTGAAGGAGCCTGGACGCAAGTCCTGGAAGAAGCTCTACATGTTTCTGCGACGCTCGGGTCTCTATTATTCTACTAAAGGAACATCCAAGGTGATGTTTGGTGCTGTACTGATTCTGAAATTAGCCTGATTGCTTTCCAGCTGACACATTTCGTTAAAATCAAAACTTTTCTGTTGAGTTTCAGTTTCTTCAAGTTCACTTGCAATGTCACAGGTTTATTGGATGGATTTTTATGTTCATTTAAATGAAAATACTTTTTTCTGTTATGCTTGGATTAAAATTCACTTGCAGTTCATAGTTTTATGTGCAACATTTTAAAGCAGTGTGTAATATTATTCACTTTAACTGACTTCCCTCCCCACTGAACAGGAGCCCCGACACCTGCAGCTGATGTCAGATCTGGAGGACAGTAACATCTTCACCATCATCACAGGCAGAAAACTTCACAACGCCCCCACAGACTACCAGTTCTGTATCAAGGTAACACACACTGAGCAGCTCAGTTCCTCCATAGCTGAAGATTGCCCTTCTTAAATAACTAGATAAATCTGCCAGGGTAGATGAGATCATTTCACTTTTACTGGCAAAAAAAACAGAGATTCTTCATTTCAGTATATGGCAATTCTAGTAGATTCCATAAAATAAGTTAAACTTTCATAAAAAGAAGTCTTTGTGTAACATTGCTGTCTTATCTGAGGTGTGTGGCCGACCGTTATCCGATCTTTATTGAAACCACTTCATAAGAAGCACCTGCTTCTTCTTTCCATGCATTTTATCTTGTGTGTGTGTGTCTGTGTCAGAGGACACAAGGGTTAAAACCACCCAGTGGGGGTTTAAACACACTCACTTAGCACTGTGTGTCCCACTCCAGGAGTTATCTGTGGTGGGTCACCTGCTGATCTGGGATAAGCCCAGTGGGATAAGCTGGGATGCTACAGGGAATCTGGCCCGCCTAACCTCCTCACCTCTCTTTTACACACACGCGCGCGCTCGCACACACACACACACACACACACACGCACTCACACACACATACACACACACACGCACACACACACACACACGAGGCGACTGGCGTGTCAGATGCTGTCAGCGGGGGTGACAGTGCAGGATTTGGTAAGGGATTTTATTTGGTGGCTGGGGGTGGCTGAATTGTTGCTATGGTGACATGAATGAATTTATTAAGGAGCGGTGTGTCTAACGTCCTTGTTGCTGTTGAACGGAAAAGGAGAAAGTCTGTGCTGTAATGTTGGAACAGTTGTGGGCCAGAGCTGGAAGTCTACTTGTAATGTTAATGTTTCCCAATAGTTTGCTCATGATAATGTTATTATCACGTATTTTTGTTTTGTTCAGCTGCTTGAAATGTTCTATTTATCAATATAGATTACAATTAATATTACTAGTTACAGAGAGGCTAGCATCAGATGTACTGTACCTTTTATTGTTCCTGGAAAAGAAAATTGACAAGGCAGCTTGAGGGAAAGCTAGAAGAAATGTAAAGATACTGCCATTAATATCTAGACATAATTAAGAAAAATAAAGCTTGATACTTAGGAATAATAGAAACAATATTAAAGGTCTACCTCTAAAAATGAGTCTGAAGGAAACAATGAATTTTTTTACTTTTATTTGAAGCAAAACTTATAAATCCGTTCATAAAAACTTGCTGTCAGCGACAATCCAAAATCGCTGATGCCTCTAAAACCCCTCAGACAAGTCTTTGCTGTCCTGAGAGAACAAGCCTTGGTAGTCTGGCTCTTGCAGTCCCCTGTGTTGGAAGGTAAAGACCCTCTACGTCCATGTCCATGATCTCATTAATTTACCGCCCTGCTGTGTCTTGACAGCCCAGTAAAGTGAGGAGTGACTGTAAGGAGCTGAAGATGCTGTGTGCAGAGGACGAACAGAGCAGGACCTGCTGGATGACTGCTTTCAGACTGTTCAAAGTAAACCCTTTACCTTTATGTGTTGTAGTTAAATCCATGACTGTAAATCAAATTACTACACAGTTCTCAGAGGGTTGCTGCTATTTGGCCTCCAGCCTAACAGTTGCTTTACGTGTCTCCTGTCTCCACAGTATGGGATAGTGCTGTATCAGAGCTACAACGTGCCCCAGCAGAGGAAGTCGAACCTCTCGCCTTTCTCTGCGCCTGTGGTGAGGATCTGCTCTCTGACATCACCTCATTACGGCCCCACTCTAATGCCCCATTCAGCCAAGTCCAATCCAGATTGATCCATTAATTAGCTGATGGTAAATTGGAAACCAGTTCACTTTGTGGCTGTCACACTTCTTAAGGGGAAAAAAAAGACTACAAAAGCCGGGATCATTCTTCCATTTTGCACCAGAAGGACAGGTCCCGTGCTAAAATTAGGTTCTATTGATGAGATTATTGCTGCTGTTGACCTTTGTTCATCAGGTGAGCGGGGGGCTGTAGTGAAAGGCTTTCTGTCCACCGTCAGGTCAGGCTGCTCATTTAGGCAAAAAGCAGTGTGTAGCAAAAGTACAAACAACACATCTTACCCCCAAGTTTTTAACAAAAAAAAAAACAAGTGTGAGAACATCCTCAGTGCTCAGACACACCTACACTGTATAAAAGATTACACATACACAGAGCAAACAGAAATGTGTGCGTGCTGCGTTGCATCAAGTCTAATCCCCTCACACCATGAGGTGTTGGAAAAGGTGTCATAAGCTGCTTTGGAAAGCTTGTGAATTCAATTAAGTCACAATTCTCTACAATCTATACAAACTTTGTGTTTGAAGAACTTTTGGCACTTGTTACAGATCTTTGTAGTGAGTTTTCCCAACATGTGACCCTCACCTGTAAAACATCATGATTTACACCATCCAAAGTAATATAAATTATATTTATATTTACAGTTAAATAAAGTTACTTTTGGTATTAATTAATGAAATGTTGTTATTAGTAAATGACAGGCCAGGTCATACAGAAAAATAGTTAAACTCAGTTTCTGGAGCCTAAGATATCTAAGACTGTTTGGAATCTTTGTTTTATAAATAAAACGATAAATAATATGTGATTATCAAAGTGTTGGCAGTTCTTCTTCTGTTGACCAACAAATTATATTTTTAGTAAAAAATAAATAAATTGTGCTACAGGGTGGCGCAGTTGGTAAGAAGGTTGCCGGTTCACGTCCCGGTGGGGGCACCAGAATCTTTCTGCGTGGAGTTTGCATGTTCTCCTCGTGCAGTGTGGGTTCTCTCCGGGTTCTCCGGCTTCCTCCCACACAGTCCAAAAACATGTTGAGGTTAATTGGTGATTCTAAATTGTCCGTAGGTGTGAATGTGAGTGTGCTTGGTTGTCTGTCTCTAAGTGTGGCCCTGTGATAGACTGGTGACCTGTCCAGGGTGTCCCCTGCCTTCACCCTAAGTCAGCTGGGATAGGCTCCAGCCCCCCGTGACCCTAGTGAGGATTAAGCGGTGTATAGAAAATGGATGGATGGATAGATACAGTAGTTATGAGTAGTAGGAATAATTGCAGCAGTTTCACAATGATTTAGTTCTTAAAATGAGGAAAAATTGTATTTTACCAAATTATGTCTAATTTGGACTGACGCCACATCCGTCCTGAAAAGGAGTCGGATTTACGAGGCCAGACCTTGTGCAAAGTTTTTTAATTTGATGGCCGCATGAGTCATTGTTGTTGGAGGTATTGAGGAGGAATAAATACGAGAACTGCTGAACAAAATGAAGCAAGTTATCCTTGTATTTTTAAATATTAATAGAATTAATAGTGATTCCTTAAAAGGAAACCTGAATAATTTGAGCGCCAGTGTTAGAAAACCAGGAGAGGCTTGTGCTTTTCCTCAGAGGAGTGGACTGACTAAAGTGGGTCTGTATGCAGACAGGATTTGTCATGCTCCACTGAGTGTGTCTGGCTTGTTTGACCTCTGACCTCCGTCTACCCCCCTCCTCACCACCCACCCCACTTCTTGTGTACCCCCTCCCCCTGCCCCTCACAGCGGAGTGTATCTGAGAACTCCCTGGTTGCCATGGACTTCTCCGGACGGACCGGACGCGTCATCGACAACCCTGTGGAGGCCCAGAGCGCCGCACTGGAGGAGGGACAGACCTGGAGGGTAAGTAGGGGGAGCTCAAAGTCACTCCTATTGAACGAGGGTATCTTCAACAAGCAAGAAAAACTCAAACACAAACAAGTCGTTAAATGTGATTGACACCAAAATATAGTTTGAGTATTTGAAAACAAAAGCTGCTTTTTAATCCTTTTTGTTTTGTTTTGTCTAATACTGGATGCTTTTTATGAACAAACCCTCAAACTTGTCTTGAGCCAGAGTCGTCTGAGCATAACTGTTGCTGCTTTCGTGGAAAGCGTACCCGGACGCCTTTTACCGATTTGAACCAATTAACCGTTCCCCTCCAGCACACTTTTCTCAGTAAGGTAAACGTGTGCAGCAGCTGCACTTATCTGTTGCTGAGCTCAGAGCTCTGATGAGGCTGAAGCAACAAGCAGCTGCTCGCTCCATTTTTTATTTTTTTTCCTTCGTGGTCGACTGCCGTTCATTACGGTGTTTATTTCCTGCACTAAAAAGAATCCCTCTGAATTCCACAGAAAAGCACATTCTTTGTGTTTTGTTTATGTCTCAGCGTGTTACACATTAAATGGAGAGCTTTTTTATATGATGATATGTGATGCTAAATATCTTTTTTTTTATAGAAAAGGAGCCAGCGTATGAATGTCCTGGGCAGTCCCAGCCCCCTGCATCCATCGTCTCTGAGCACAGGTACTCTCACCACTTTGACGCTGGCCCAGCAACAACAGAAAAACCAGTAAAGTTTGAACTGACAGGGCTCCAGACTAACTTTTTCCACGACTAGTTCTTGTCGTCCGTTCTGACATCCATAGGAACACCCGCGCAAAATCCAGGAGCACCACTTAAACCCACATGCAGTGCAACACATTCATAGCTTTTTCCATTTTAACTACATTACTGGGACAGTCTTTGGCAAGAAATAGCCAATTTACAGAGCTAGCAATTTGCTCATTTATTTTAAAGAAAAAAGTGAAGTCATGCTTTAAGAGAAGAAACTCATAAAGTTAGAGGTGCTGCTGTCCCTGAGTAGCTGATGTTTCATTTTGTTGCTGTGCTTCAAGAGTGTTTTGTGTTTAAGGTTTGCAGTTGAGCTGACAAACTTTTCCGGCAAATGTTAGGTCAGGAGCCACCGTAGCCTCAATATAACAGCCACGAAAACTGTGTGAGCCACTCCTGTCAGAAAGAGTAAATCTGATTTTTCAACACGAAGATCACGTGCTTACTCTTTGTCCTCATCAGAAATGTGGAATTGTAGTGACCCAGAAGGGTCCAAATGAAGGTTTTTACTGAAAGATGAAATGACAGTTTATTTCAGTGGCACCGTCGGGCCAAACGAGAGTGACGGTACTTAACGTCCTGTGCAGGATTGTCCCCCACCCCACATTGATGTTTCAACAAGAGCATCACGCCAGCTCTCGACTCTGATCAGTCTCATTCACACACACACAGTTACACAAACATCCCATTAAATGGCTGCAGTCTGGAGCTCTGACTGGTTCATACAAGGTGTGTCAGAAAAGTTTCAGGACTGGTGTCACAAAAGAAATATTTCAAATCCAAACTACAAACTACAAGTTTTCCCCTTCGAAGTAATCCCCCTGGAGTCAGGGCATTGTGAGCAGGCGTGTGAAGCAGCCACGACTTGTCCTGCCACAACTCTCGCGCACTGAACGAAGCAAACGTTCACAGGATCTCTTTGTAGACGGGGTGTGAAATATATCTTTTGTGACACCAGTCTTGGATTTTTTCTGACACACCTCATACACTGATGTTGGTATGAATAACATTTTTTCTCAAAAATGTGTTTTTTTTTCAGTGATCCACAGGACACAGGTATGGTTTCATGGTCGCATCATGAGAGAGGAAGCCCATAAAATGATCATACAACAAGGACAAGTAGACGGGTGAGTGGAAAAAGCTGATTTTAGAAATGTGGTCTCGTGACATTATCTAGTAGTAGTTGATGCTCGCAAGGAAAGATTTTTTTTTCTCAAAGTAGTTGAGCTGCTGTCGTGAAAAACGAAGGGCATAAAATGTTGGTGCTGAAAGATTTTTTTTGGATTATTGGCAAAACATTTTACCTTTAATCAGCGAATTGAGAGATGATTTTCACTGTTTCCTCGACTAGTATGTCATCATCTAATTGTATACTGATATTTCCTTGAGACAGTTCATGACATGGATTGATCCGTTCTCAACATGTTTTCTCTGTGTCAGGTTATTCCTGTTGCGGGACAGTCAGAGTAATCCCAAGGCATTCGTGCTCACTTTGTGCCACCACCAGAAGATCAGGCACTTCCAGATCCTACCGGTCAGTCACTTCACACAGCAGTGAATATGTCACAGCTATACAGCTACACTGAGGAAGTTTCAACTGTGCTGTCAGATTGGTCTTTACAGCAGTCTGTCATTAGGTTTCACATTACAGCCCATTTACTAAAAACTGCATTCATAGTCATTCTTTGTTGGTTGGCATCACCAGGAAAGACTTTTTTTTTTTTTTTTTTTACTGAAAGCAAGACCACCTTTAGAAATACTCTGTGCCACAGCTTGATTAAATAAACCATACAAGGGAACCTGGAGAATGCATTCTCCAACAAGGTCACTGCCCTGTCTCGCAAATTTAAGGAAAGCAGTGTGGATCCACAGCAACATTTAATGGGTTCTCCACCAATTTTTGTGAACTTGGTAGTTTTTGCATAATTGTCCTGACAGACAGATGACACTGACTACACACCTCGACCTCAGCTCTCACCTTGTTGGAGGAAAAATCCTGTTAGATGCAGTGAGCCAGCTACACTCACTGAACATCACTACCAACCATTTTCCAAAACAAATGCTTTTAAAATCCGTTTTTCTTTCCCCCTGGACAAACATCTGTTTCCATGTATTTTGCTGCAGTACTAGAATCTATTTGAGCTGGCTTAGAGGGCCGTTTCACCCAAAGACTTTCTTTTTCACTTGCCACTATAGGTATGTAGCCATGTAGACAGTTTAAGTTAATTTGATCAAAGTACAACCCGATGATGGTCCCTGAAGAGAAGTTGGAGCGATCACCAAAGTTTCTATCCTGAGCGGGTTGTTTATGTGATCAAATGGTCCAACCCATATTTGGTTGGTACAAATCTTCACATAGTCAGCTGTGTTTCCATTGTGTATCTTTGTGCAAGTTTTGAAATATTGTTAGAAAAACTTAATGGAAATGGCAGATTTAAAAACAAACAAACAAGATAATTCTATATATTTCACATGATTGATCAGCGGTTTCCATTTTGTTTGCAAAACGTATAACAGCAGCTGACATGAAAGAATAATAATTTGCCTGATTTGAAAAAAAAATCTTTGGATTTGTTTACGGCTTCCTGTACTCTGTTTATTATAGCCATGCAGAACATAGCCTACATCGCCACCTTCTGAGCACAGAAGAGTTTATTTGCTCCAAAACAGTTAATTGACACAATCCTAAGTCATATTTCCATTTTTGTTTGTTTTTTAATTGCTTGCTAAATTTTCCAAGGTTCTCCTCCAGTTAGCTTGACAGTCATAAGACAGGCAGGGACGACCAAAGTCAAAGACTCCATCTGAAAGCTGTGTTGTATGTTTTAGACTGAACCAAAGTGTTAGTAACAGTTCTGATAGTGCAAAATTAATTTGTGACCAGAAGGTCTCATCAAAGGACTGCAATGAAAAAAAAAATTGCCAGCTGGGTCGCAATGAGACATTTACAGAAAATTGGAGATGTTTACATCATCCTAGTAGATGAAGCAAGATGAAAATGGAAAATTTCCTTTCCTGTATAATGTCACACGTTATTTAGGCGACAAATGTAACAATAAATGCACAAGACAATGGTGCACAAATGTTTTTGTCATGCGGTGGCTAACTGTCCCTTTCTCCTGAAGTGCGAGGAGGACGGTCAGGTGTTCTTCAGCCTCGACGACGGCGCCACCAAGTTCACCGACCTGATCCACCTGGTGGAGTTCTACCAGCTCAACAGAGGAGTGCTGCCCTGCAAGCTCAAACACCCATGCACCGCTGTGGCCTTGTGACACTCCACCCACCCAATACCGCCCCATTTTTTGCACACCTCTCACCCTGAGATCCCTCCTTCCTTCCCCCCCACCCCCCCCCCCCTGCCCCTCCCTCACCAACACGACTGGGTTGAGGAGATAGAGAGAAGTTACGTCATGTTTTTGGGGATGTGACCAACTCTGCAGGAGCCGGCGTTGGAGCTCTGACGTCCCCGGTGCCCTTCTTTTCTCGGCCTTACTGCTGTTTGGATGCGTGAATGAGAATCTCTGGGACAATCCAAGTGTTGCGGATTGTGGACAGCAGTTGCCCAACTCCTGCGATGTTGTCACGGAGACTCTGTTGTTTTGTCGTTGCCGTTCTGACCCCGGACAAAGACCAACGCTATGTGAAAAACACAAAACAGCCACAGTAACATCTTTCCAGCAGGAGTGCTGCGGGTCTCTTGGATGGATCCCTCCCTCAGTGCCCCTCACCCTTCACCTCCCACCCCCCTCCTGCCCACCAACCTCCCCCATCCTCCAGGCCTGATAAGCTGTGGTGCCCGCCCCACCCTCGCTCCCTCGCCACTGAGGCGAGCGGGGAGCACCACCCCTCTGACTTCCTCATTGATCATCAGGGATGGACGGGAACCTCTCTGGGTCTTATCAAACCTGATCCAGGAGTTTTCTCAACCTGTGCAGTCCAGTCTGGATAAGCTGACACCCTGCCCCTCCTCCCCTTCCCCCCCCACCTCCACACCAACACCTTTGCGGGCTTGAAATGGCGTCTCTGCTGTGACCCACAACCCCCTCTGGTGCAACCCCCCGATCCTGCCTCCACACAAGCTCAGAGAAAAGTGGCGAGAGAAAAGAGAAGAAGCTAAAGGCAAGACGAGCAGAGCAGTGGCGAGGGTTTGCTGAAAGGACAGAGGAATGTTTATCAGGAAGGCTGTCACAAGCCTCTCTTGTAGAGTTGATTACTTGATGTCATTTTAATGCTGTTTTATTACTGTTGATTCAATGCAGAACTAGTTTTGCACTCCTGGGCGGACAGACGACAGCTCTCTAGCTAAATGAAACTGCCTCCTCTTCCTCCTCCACTCCCCTTCTGAAAAGCATGCATGTGAATTCTCACCAGCTCTGATTGGATTTACAGTGGCGTGGGAGCAAAGAGTCACAGCTGATTATGCAGTGCCTTTCAGAAAGGTTTAGGAACATGTTGGACCTCCGTGCGTCTCGTACCAACAAGACCATAAATAACAAATGTGCTCTTGAACCAGCTGCAGCATCTCAAGACTGTGAGGAAGAGGAGGAAGACTGTTAAATAGACTCCTGAAAAGTATGTCCACCCCCCAAGCTTCTACCATTTCAGTCAGTTTTGTTTTTTTTTTTTTTAAATTGAAAGGGTTATATCTGTCGGTGAATTTGTCTTTGAATGTCGTTTTCTTTTTCCTAAGTCTGTTCTGAGCTCACTGCTTGCACATTTTAATCATCCTGATTTGATATCGATGGGTTGGAGCTGTCACGTTCGGATTCTGACCACTGTTCCCTCATACAAAGCAACAAAAGCACTCTCATAGCTTTTTTTTTTTTTTTTTTTTAATATGTTTTGTTTTTTTTTTTAATATGGAATTTGAACAAAAGACTTGAAACGTGACCTCAGTCGACTGTGCGTCAACACACAGTTGAATGAGGTTCACTCGCCTTAAGTGAAAATTATGAGCCTTGTGTATAAAATTTAAAAACAATGTTAAAATGCACATACAGCAACACGTTTGGGATTCTAAGGGGATAAAATACCATTAAGAATGATTATATGAAGAATTATACAGAGGAATGGTGTGAGATTCGCTCTCTTGTCGAGAAAATTGATACTACTTTCATCGCTAAAACTCGCTCGCTGGTCTCTGCCTGAAGGTAACGAGATCTGTGGCGTAAATTTCGTCATCTGTCTGACCCACAGCGTTCAGCCCAGTATCTGTGTCCGCATGACCACTACGCTAGGAGCCTGCAGGGGAGTATAATGAAGGCCTAAAGCTCTCTAATTAACATGTTATATCTTACTTAAACAATAATTTGTGGAGGATATGTGTTATACTGTTTCTTGACCAGGTACAATGACTTCCTAAGCCATGCTAGCAGACTGTGCAGCAGCTTTACAACAGACCAACATGTCTTTATTCGAGGACTTAACACTGACATGACATAAAGGCGTGACTGTGGTATCAATCTTCTCATCTGATTCTCAGCAAGAAAGCAAAAAAGTGTTTTCCAAAAATGTCTTTCTTGAAAGTAAAAAAATTCGCTTCAATGTGATTTAGAAAACAGGTACTGGTGATCTCACATCGGACTGAAGTGCAACATCATGTCCAGATATTTTCCATCAGCTGCATGGGAGTTGTTGTTTTTTTAGCATCAGTGGTGTCAGTCCCTCACAGTAAAGCATTAAGGGCTTCTTTCTTGAAACTGAACTGAACAGACTTTTATTTTTTTTCAACAGTCATACAGCAAGAAATCCATCAAAACAGGGGCAGAGGAAAACAACACTGCATACATGTTGCATTTTCAGTGTTGAAATTTGCTGAAAAGTTGATTAACAGGTTCCCAAATGGGAGTACGTTGCTACTTTTAGCAAAGTGAATATTTGGTTTTTAAACTGTTGGTCGGATGAAAAAAGCAATTTGAAGGTGTCACCAGATTTTATTGACCAAATTATACATCAGTTAACCAAAATGTTTAAAACTAAGCGATCCTAAAAATAATCAATCATTGCACCCCTGGATGATATGACTTGCATGCTCAATATTCTTGTGTCTGCAGCTCTAGTTGAAAACAACTTGATAATGTGTCTTTCTGGTAATTGTTGAAAGCATTCTGGGAAGGGAAGTAAAAAGGAGACGGAGTCAGGTTGTGCTCGGAGAAGTCAGTCCGCCGACAAAATAGACTGACGCTAAAGTAGTCTGTTCTTACTTAATGTGTAGGATAAAACACCCCACTCTGGCGCCCTCCAGTGGTTTAAAAAAAAAAGACACTGTAGCATACGCACTAAGACTGAATGGAGTTAAAAGCAGCACATAGACGACAGCTACAACTACATTTTTACACACAGGAAATATTAGAATAACTGTTTTCCCATCCGTGTAAAAAGTCCACTCAAAGACGCTTTTACAGAGTTGAATTTTTCCCCCCGCTTTGTCCATGACAGTGATCATATTGACAGGACAAGACAACGGGAAAAAGAGGCATGTTTAGCTTGGTCCTCAACCCCTCCTGTCCTCAGCTGCACCTCCTACATCCAGATTGGCAGTGAGCGGGGTTACCACGAGGCCATCGGATTCCCTGCCAGGCTAACTAAACTCTCACTAAGTACTGTCATTGACACACAAGCCACTGCCGCCACCAGTCAACTAATCACGTGGCTTTAACCAACTCACCAGCTCTGCGCTCCACCAATCAGGCCTTTCCAGTCAGTCAGGGCAGACTCTCTCCAGGGATTGGATAATGCTTGAACCCCCCTGCCCCCCTCTCCCACTCGTGTCCAGCCTGTAAGCTATGACCCTGTGGTGAATATGTGTGCACGGTGTGTGTGTGAGTGTGTGTGTGTGTGTGTGTGAGTGTGTGTGCGTGGACGGCCAGACTGTTATATTCACTCTTCAGGATTGCTAACTCTGCTGGTTATCATACTTGCCTTTTAGAGACAGTAGGAAGAAGGTTGCTTGTCGGTTGGGTAAAGTCAAGACAGGAGTTTGGCTGGAGGTATCCCAGCATTCCCAGTCCTCGTCTGAGGGTCTTTCCTGTCTGTCAGAGAGGGACGCGAAGCCACGTCGCTATGTATCAGCGGGGACGAGTCACCGTTCTCTCCTCCTCCCTCCATTTTTAATCACTGTGCTACAATGCAATCCTTTACACAAGTCCAATTATATGAATATACCAGTATAAAGTATCATGTGTTTTCTAAGTATGTGAAGCTATGGAGAAGATGTAGATCTAACACTGTACCTAGGTCACAGATCACTATGTATGGGGTGTTATGCTTTTGCTCATAACTCCATGTAAAATGAAGAATGATTTATTTTGTCCTCTTTTTCATTATTTGATTGTGTGTATGTTGACATTATTGTGTATTTTCTTTGGTTTGCCACAAAATGACCTTTTATATATATATATTTCTATATATATATAAAAAAGAATATACCACAGTATATACAGTATTAAATTAAAAATATCTTATTTTTTCATACTGCAGTACATATTGCAGAAAAACATGAAGTCAGAATATTATTGTTTTTTCCAATATCATGCATCTGGAGTTGAAATTNTTTTTTTTTTCTTTTAAAAGATCAAACTGGATTTTTGGCATGTGTCAAAATTCTGAACATCACTTGTGTGTATAAGCTGACAGTCTGTCAGAGTCCTCAACTCTGTCAGCATCTAATTCTGATGCCATTTTGGTTTAAAACCACATCTTTTGAGTATCCCCGCTCTGATTCCACTCATTTACTTTTCCGTTTCAAGAAAACACTCCAGTAAATGTTTGGACGCTAATCCTACACATATGCATACACACACACACACACACACAGACACACACACACACACAGACACACACACACACACACCGCAGTGTTTTTTGTTGTTGTTGTTTTTTTGTTTGCATCAAGAGCACAAACACTAACGCTTAACCCGTGGGGATATTCTTAGCAGCTTTTGTACACCTTTTCGTCACAAGTAGTGCAATTATACGCTGTAGCTCAAGAGGATTGTGCATTTCATTATGTCCATTTACTCTGATTTCAAGGTGCATAACAAAGTTTGTTTTTATTCTCTTTCTTAACTAAGTCTTGCAGCAGGTGCCTCTTTCTAAACCGTAACAAGTCCTTAGTTGCGATCCGTCCACTCATTGCATTCATTTCCAGTCAGCTGTGACTGAAATGTAACCTTACTGGAACTAAATCCTATATTGTCAGGTCAACATCACATACGAGTCCCATCGAGTTTGATGACTTACAGTGTAAGTGCAAGTGAAACTAACGTAGTGTTGGTTGTGTTTTGTTGCTTGGGTTGGAGTCATCATAAGCTGAAGTCACATGAACATTTCAGGGAAAGAAAAAAAGCAAATGAACCGTAATCATGTTTCTTTTTTTTGTTTGTTTGTTGTTTTTTTCACACACTGTGCTTTGCTTCATTCTGTCTGTTCGGCTCCTGGATCTACATTGTATCCTGTTCAGGTATTTTTGTACAAATAAGGGACTGATATATTCTCTGTTTATTGGAAATTAGAATAAAAGACAACATTGCTATAAACCAAACATGGCTGGACTGCTGCTCTGTTATTCTCCTCTTCTCACAAGCTCAAAAACGACAATTACTATTCACCAACATTTATTAGGGTCCGAGCACTAACGGTG